>NC_041048.1:24724162-25028162 GCF_900634775.1 Gouania willdenowi | reverse complement strand
GATAATCACCCCTGCACTAAGAAATGTTAAACGCTAAATAAATAGTTTTATTTGTACTAATTTATGTCTTTTATCAGATTCTACCTACACTGCAGTGTAACCCAGGTAGAAAACACACCCATTAGTTTAAGTCAATAAAAGAATATTTATTTTATTAGTTTGGTTTGTATATGTCAGCAAAGTTTAAATGTCCTATTGCACTTGAATGCATCACTCAGTTCACATGACCCCACGCGGAAGATACAGAGCCTTCAACAGCCAATCAGAGGCTACGCAGGTCACGTCCAGCCTGTCAGCTCAGAGGTGAGGGGCATGCGTGTTGTTCTCCTGGTCTTTTCCAACCCAAACTGAGAGAGGAGAGAGAGAGTGTCAGTGCACTTACCTACTGGAAGCCTAGAGCCAAGACCAGACGAAGAAGAGATGGAAAACGTCGACTAAAGCCACGTGCCTTCCCTGCAGCAGTCGTTGTGAGCCCTGACAACCTGCTCAGCTTAGAAAAACAGATCAACGGTCAGGTTTTTTGAGTGGACGAGAAAGTCCAAGGACCAAGAAGAGATCCCGGTTGACGTACACGTACACACACGCACATACATACACATCACCCTTCAAAGAAACTTTAAGAACAGGTGCACCTGCAACAATTTTTATTTTTTAAGGGCCCAATGGACAAATCTTATTTTTGTTTGTTTAGTGTGCACACTTTTTCTTTTGTTTTGGTATCTGAATCATTGTGACAATACACGAGTTGCTACTCAACAATTATTCCTTGTTTGACTCATTATTGCTGCTCAACCATATAGCTCCTAACGAATCTGGATTTTCTGATAACTTGTCCAACTTGATATAATACTGTAATTCCTTTTCTCATCGATAAATTGGGTTACAGCAGCATTGTTGCAAACTTTATCATTTGATCATGTGCATGTTCCATAGAATTAAACCAGGGAACTCTCGCACACTATTTCACTTTGCACCCGCACATACACCCCTTTATAACACTACATAGTATGTACACCTTTTGGTACATCCAACCTTCAAACACATACTTATTTGGCCATAATTGACAACTCTACTTAAAGGGGACATATCATGCTAAATCCACTTTTTTAGCCCTTAAATGCATTTTGTTGTATATTTAGAGTGCTTAGAAGTACAGGAAAAATGAAATTAGTCTCTTCAGGTGCTCCGTAGATATCTTTATATTCTGTTTTGCTCATATTTTTCAATCTGTTTCGATTTTTCTATTCTCTATTACGTTTTTTGAACTATTACATTACAGTATTTGCAGCGGAACTGCCAAATTAGTACATCAACTCCAGGTCCAACACTTCGAGCAATCCGCCATTTTTATTTCTCGCTTTTATTTTGTAGTCCAAGCTCAAGGATGCCGAAGTTACGAGAGGATGAGTCAAAATGTTTGGTTGTTGGATGTAGTAACCCACACGCTTCATTACACCGTCTCCCAGCATCAGAACCTTTCCGAAGTGCCTGGTTGAGTTTTATTTTTGTACCCACATCTGTGGGTAAGGTCATTTTTGTGTGCACGAAGCACTTCAAGGATGACTGCTTCTGCAACCTCCGCCAGTATAAAGAAGGATTTGCCGAAAGACTTTGTCTGATTGAGGGGTCAATTCCTTCTATCTTTGGTAAGCTGTAAATAACGCTAAAAAGTGTGATGATAAGACGTCCCTGTCTTTGTTTTGTCAGCATTAGCAGTTGCACCGTCTTCAGACTTCATATGTTAGCGCTGTGTGCTTGTTTTAGATCCTTGATGATATGGCCTACGTGATTTAATTTAAGTCTAAAGTTTTCATTAGTCATTTCATTTTGCCGATTTTGTCTTTGAAAAGACTGTATTAAAATGCATTTCGTGACGTTAGCTTGGCGCTAGCGTTAGCTCGGTGCTTGTGTTAGCTCACTTGTTTGGGTTCTGCAGGTTCGTCATAGTTAACAGTATGACCGAACGAAGCGGTGTATCAGTCTGGTGCCAGTAAAGAGCTGTAAATGGACTAATATGTAGACGTGGGGCAGTGAAGAGGTGACTTCATGTACTAAAGGAATTTTATCAGTTGAAACACGGACATTTCCGTGCAACTTAACTGAGTCCAGCAGCCCTACCTGTTCTGATTGGCTGAGTTGTCTGAAGGGCACCCTCATCAGCCAATAGAGTGTGGTCCTTTTTAGGCTGCGCCATTTGTGTAGATTTGTCTCATGTGTGTGTGTGTGTGTAACGATATGCACTCCTGCACTAAGAAATGTTAAATGCTAACTAAATAGTTTTATTTGTACAGATTCTACCTAAACCGCTGCTGCAGCCAAAGAGCCCTGTACTACTATTATTACTACTAATGTACAGGGAAAGATTATAAACGTGAACAATTTTTTTTTTAAAAGCAGGAAAAATACCTGTCAATACTGTCTGTGAGAAAGTTGTGTGGTGAAAGAAAAGAAACAGTTACAGAAATCAAGAAAATATTTTTATAATCATTAATTTACAAATGTAGACTCAAGCGGGAACGGTGCCCAATCGAAACAGCGATTGGGAATAGCTTTCTTCCTCCTCCTTTTCACTTGGTCCTCTTCCCTCGTCTGACAAAAGCATTTTGTGAGTTTTTACTCCTGATTATAAAGATAGAAGCTGCTGTACCACTACACGGCATCAACCTGTGATGCTTTGGAGCAATAAAAAAAGACATTTGAAAGCAAATTACAACAATAGCCATCTCAAAGCCAAAATGTAAAATTATTAAGAATAAAGGAAAAATACAACAACAAACATGCATCAGTTACAGTGGGAAGAAACAACTCGCTTTTAACAGGAAGAAATCTTCAGCAGAACCAGACTCAGAGATAGTAGCCATTTGCTTCGACTTGTTGGGGTTAGTAGACAGAAAGAGGAGAACAGGATAGAGAAATAGAACAGTGTCCCAGACTAGTTAAGCCGTGACCACATATCAGGAACTGCGCGCTCTAGCATCAAGACACCTGAAACAGAAAAGAGAGAAAAGAGCGAGGAGAAGGCACAGACTGCAGAAAAACATGATACAGTATTAGCAGGTCTGCCTGCATAGAAACACCTGGTGCTAAACTATGTGTGAGAGGAATGAGAATGAGTATAGGGTGGACATCTGTGTAAATGGCGTGTAAGCAGTGTGATGGGTATACTATACTATACATGATGCACTGTGCGTGAAAAGGTGACGGCTACACAATCTTCACTCACTTGTTTGTTGTTGTGGTTGCCATTTTTTCTAGGTATGTTATGCCAAATTACCTGAATATAATAATTTTACAAAGCATTTTGAGAAGTACACTCTATTCTGACAGTATTTTCAAAGGGGGTTGGTGGAAAGTTGTTCACTAAGTTAAAAGGTGATAGTATTTTAGTTCCATGCACTCTAAGGTCAATCCTTCCATTTTCCAACCCGCTTACTCTTTTTCAGGGTTGCAAGGGGCTGTTGGTGCCTATCACAGCTGTGCACTCTAACGTGTACCATTGAAATGACATATGAATTAATTTTGATTCTAATGCTGCATTTCTCTTTGGGGAAAAGATAAGAGAGTCTACTTCTGTCCTAGCAACTCTCTGGAGCTTAACTCAAGTGTCTCATCCAACAACATAGTCGGCCACTGATGACAAAAATGTCAGGGTGTGATAAATAGCACCATTTCAGTTGTATGAGGAGAGGTATAAGCTCTTTCAAACAGGGATCAGGTGGTAAAGAGGATAAGGAGCAGTGAGGTTCAGGAAAAGTATCACAACCCGTGGATTCTACAGACGCTCACTTTTATGACAAGGTGGTTTTTCCCTTGTCTTCTTGCACATATTCACTGGCTCTTCCTTGTGGGGCATCAATCATTGAGCCCCTCATCTCCACAAGCCATTCATGTTGCTTGCCCTGTGCCCTAAAAAAGAATGGCTTGTCATTTCTATGGTTAAATTCAATCCCATCCACTTGAACATGCATTGACAGGGACCCGTTGGGACGAGAGCATCATTCATCACGCCTCAGATGCTGCTGTTGCTGTGCATAGTGGTTTACGTGTGTGTGCATGGCAGCAGCCCAGATTTCTCTTGGAGACAGCAGGGAGAGATGATAGGAGCGCGACGTGATCGGCAAAGCAATCGAGCATTTAAACTTGCATCAGACAGCGTGGGATTATGATTTTTTTTCCCCTTTTCTTCTGTCTCTATGAGGCAAGAAGAGAGCACAGCTGTAACTGTCTCATCTTGTATCCCCCACTACTTTGATTCCTGCTCACCCCACTGAGCTTCAATATTGCCAATTTTAGGGTCACAATGGGTCCCAGTGGTAGGTAAAATGGATGAGAGGTCAGGCTGTATGACTGTGCCCCATGCGTGTTTTTAGCTGGCTGTAATCATTCAGGACAGAAAGAAGAGGTTTAGATTTTAAGACGAGGCGACCAGTGGATCTGTTTGGTGAAGTTTCATTTGTCCTCATTACCAACTCATTTTGATGCACTTTAAAGGAAGGCACACCTTATTTTTTTATTTTGTAAGGTCTCTACGTCTGGTCGACCATCAAAGATATAATGGACAGATTTGTATTGTTTTGGAAGCTTTGTTCAGACTTTTGAAAAAGTAAGACTTTGATTAACTATAATGTTTTTTTTTTTACAAAGCTAATATTTGCAGACAATTTTCAATTCAAGAAGTGAAAACACTAATCTTTTTATGTGTATTTGAGTGTTTATTTGATCTAAATAGATTCTTTAAAGCAGACTACATAATTCATATTCTTTTGTTTTTAGTTCCACACCCAACATCCATCCATCCTATCCCTCTTTTACAGTTCCCAGGTGAAGTACCGGATACTATACGAGTTTTATTATGATGCATTAAGTACATCATGCATTGTGTACATAGTAGACCCTTCACACACATATGACATGGCATTGATTGCTTTAATTCTACAAGATGAAGTGTGCTGTTTTGTCTGCTGTTATGTTTTAACTGTAAGTCTATCTGAGGACCCCTAGTGACAGGGCACTATTTTAAAGCACAGCATCCCGTTCACTTGCTCCAAATCAATGCCTGAGAACAAAGAAGACATCGGCATTGCATGCTGTCATTTGGCTCCTTGTGTTGTTAAAATGAACATAATATATATCCTTAAGGGTTTATTGAGCATGACTAATTTATCTTTGGAGTAAACACAGTCTCACTCCCAGTTGGTCACATATTGAGGATCGGTCAGGACCCTTTAGCGTCAATATTTGATCCGCGGGGTATCCCTTTGACATTCATTTTAGACGCTGAAGGTCAGCCCATAGACTTCAATACAAATCCTTTGGCGCTCATTTTTTACGCTGAGGGTCCAGAAGATGCTTTTCAACGAGGTGACGTCTGACTACTGAATGAAAAACATGGCAACATTTTGTTTATTTTAGTGGCAAATTGCCTTAATTCAAGATGTGGCTTTAGAATTGTTTTGATGACTTTCATAATAACCATTTGGTTTATGCAAAAAAAAAAATTTCCGATACAACGGACATTCTTCTGTGATTGCTATGACAACCTATGGACTTCAAAACCAGCAAGGCAAATATAGATTAATATCCATTCACTGACCGAGTGGATTTTGTAATTTCTTTCTTAAAATCTTTCCTTTTCATCTCCTAAGCATGGTTAGGGACACAGACTCTATGAGACTATGGCCAGGCAATCAAGCTCGTGGCAGCCTGATGATCGATATCTGATGATCTAGTGCTTGGTAAAGGGTTCTGGCTGGTATTATTCAAAATCATCATCTAACATTAAAGGGAAAAGACTTAAAGTTTATAATGAACTATATTTCCCTGGAGGGAAGTCATACAGCTTATATCAATATGTCAAAATATACAGAAAATCCACCATTTTTTTTCAGCAGTCACGTAACCTCACGTCAGCTTGTTGAAAAGCTGACGTCAACCCTTTGAAAAGCATCTTACAGACCCTCAGCATCAAAAATGAATGCCAAAGGGGTACCCCGTGCGTCCAATACTGACGCTAAAGGGTTCTGACCAATCTTCACGAGTTGGGAGTGAGACTGTGTTGTTGGAGTACATGTATGCAAAAATTGTTCAGCTATACCTGATTTTGCTTTGAAAAAAGACCGAGGCCCCCATTTCCAGCAGTAGAACTTTTCCTCTAGCTATGCTCTCACTGAAGGAGAGGCCAAGTACCATTTCAATCAGGATTGCACCCACCTTATTCAGGGCTATGGTTTAGATAGATTAACCCGCCTGATGGAAGAGGCAGAAAGGGAGCCGGCAGTGTTCCACAGTAAGAGTTCATTCAGCTATCTCACATGGACAAACAATATACACAGTATGCTCACAAGCTGTTAGCACCATTCACCTGAGTTGTGCACAGCTGAAGCAAGGCGTTAAAACATTTTTAAAAATACCTCACATTCACCAAAAATGGTGATTATTTAAAGACTCAATCCATCCTTCTTTCTTAACCAGGAGAGATTTCAATGATTTTCAGTTTCAAGAGGTAATCCTTTACTATCTCCAATAAATTGCTGCTCAGATGCTATAGGCCAGTGGTCCTGCTAGTAGGCAGTAGTTTTGAGGTTGTGGACAACACTTTTCCACGCTATCAATTTAGAGAACCTTAGGCTCAGCCGAACTCTCCTTTCTAACTTTCTCTTTCTAGCTTCTCTTGAAAAGTCTGTCTTGAAAGTCTTTAAGTAAGGATATCTTTAATCAATTCATCTCTTCTCCTCCTTTAGACAATGTGGGTTGAAAAAAACAGCTTCAGCTCTGCATATAGGGTTGGGTATTGTTTGAATTTGAACGATTCGGTGGCTGCGGCATGTCGCAATGCGCCCTCAATTTATTTATCTCTAAAGAATATCAATAGTCAGTGGAGCTCACAAGGGGAGCAAAAAAATGGGAGGAGGACATGCAAATAATATAATGCAGTGAGTGCAATGCAATTCATCAAATCTGGAACTGTTTGCGGTGATTGTTTTAGCATAGGAAAAATAGTATGACTGACAAGCAGGTGCAAACACACGCAGAGATCCGCTGGAGTAAACGTTTACACAGAACACAGCGGAGATGGAAAAAAAGACTCCAGTTAACCTTTTTAGTATAAGAAAATAATTCAAATAAAACAATAGTTAAAGCATGACTAAGTAACTTGCGCTTAACACTCCCCCTAAAGGTCCCTTTTGGTTATGTCACAGTTGTAAAAACTCTGCACCCCTTTGCTCTCCCAAAACGGTAGCAACCTCCTCATACAACGGTGACACTAAGGGTGCTTTTACATATATAGTCCCATGTGACCATGTGAACAGTATGAGAAAGAGAGACAAGTAAAATAAATGAATGATGTGGCAGTAATACGGAAGGAAGTGTTGAAATGTGTGTGATGTGTTTGTTTGTCTGCTGACAAAGTGGCTCTGAAAATGGATGGACGGATAGATAGATTGATAGATGGATGGATATTTGTGTGTGTGCTGCCTGATGAGAGCACTGGGTTGTGAGTGTGTGTGCATGCCTGTTGCCGTGACGACAGTGTGTGTGATTGCTGTGTGTTGCTGCTAAGCCATCACTGCATGGAGTTGCTCCATTCCTCGGACAAAGGACTTTTCTGCCTTTTTTTGCTGGCCTCGCTATGATATAAGTATGAGAAACGTGAATTTGTAGACAACCGTGTGTAGCCACGGGGCTGGTCATAACCTAGCAGTAGTTTGTATTGAGCTGTCTTTGTTCTGCTTTAATATAAACAGCCACTGAATAAGAAAAGAAACTGACAGTAAAGTGTGTGTGAGGGAAAGAAAAAGCATCACACCCGTGTGGAGTCTGGTGACGCTGCGGTGGAAAGAGGATGCTGTGCACGGTATGGACGCGCCGCTTCTGTGATGTTTAGACCGTCAAACTCTGGTGTTGCGTTGATGGAAGGAGCATCAGGCCAGAATCAGCTGATCAGATGCCTAATTTATGTAGTGATTGCGCAATGTTCACATACGAGAGTGTGATGATACAGCGCTACTCAGGAAGTGAGACCTGCTGGATGATGGTCAGTAGATCATCTTCAAATGGTGCAGACTGATTGACAGACTGTGTTGCTGTATTAACTCAGATCAATGGCGTCAACAGATTAATAGGATGGTTTCTGTCCAAATCTGCCTATTATTCATGGACTGATCAGAGCAAAGTTACAGGACCCAAACAAACATTTTTATTTGTTTATTTGGTTTTCTACATTATTAAAAGTTTGTGCAGCCGACAGAGAAGTCCATCTGTCTCCAATTTAACTTCCTCAAATGTCATTATGTGCTTCTGTGCACTCACGTCTCCACATTGAACGAGCAAAACGCTCATTTGAATAGGGCGGTCTTCAACACTTCTACATGTGCACTAATCAGTGCTGCAATCTTAATGAATTCCTCGCAGCAGGTGAGGAAACTACATCACCAAAGGATTTAGGGATGCAACTGGTTTATTACCTTGTATTTCAGATCTTATTGAATCCGCCCCTATGGGCGCTCCGGAAAGCAATTTGTGGTGGAAGAAGGAGAGAGGCCTGATGGGTACTAGGTGTGCATGTCAGAAGGGGTGATGGCCAGGGCAAGACCATTGCGGCTGCCAGTGCAGAGTGGCATTTCGGTTCTGAGCGATGGATGGCAAACGGGGTTGGGGACTGGCTGGAGGCGATGCCTGAACACATTGGCGGATCTTGGCGCAGTGCTTGCTGGCCCCGGTATCAACATTGACTCAACACTATTTGCCAACTCAGAATCTAATTGGTTACTTTAAGATACAGGCACCTGCAGAGTTGAATCTGAAGGCCTGAGGAAGTTTATTGGACCCTGGCAATGCATGATGATATGATAAAGCTCTGACAGAAAGGCCAGCCCACAGAAACCCTGGGGTGGAAAGCAGTGCAACAAAGATGAAGAAAATACACTACAGTGAATAATGTCATTCATATTTATGGTAAACTTATTATGTTTAGACCAGCAGAGAAAACCCTCTTGTTGTTTTATGATTTTAACCTTTTGAATACTTGATGGAACTTTATGAAAAAGACCATAACATTGATACTTCCAGTGACTGTTAATCCAGGAGGTATGTTCTTTTTATCAGGGAAGTCTCTTTGTCCCCATTGTTAGCTGAGTGGGGAATATTCTCTCTTGCTAAAGTGTTTGGCCCCTCAGGGGAAGCCAGCCACAAACAGTTATGGGGCTTTATTGGACTTATATATCTGTTTTATGTATTAGCAGGCACATAGCTGTGAAATATTTACATTATTCCAGACACAGACGAGAAGAGTTCGCAAAGTGCCCGCAATCTAAAAACAATAAAGAGCAGTCTATCTCTTTATCGCTGCCATTTTATGAAATGACTTGAGGCAGACGATGATTTTATTGCCAGAATGTGGCGAGTCCAGAGCTTTCCTCTTCTTTTTCCGAGTCTTTTAAGGTATCCGCTTTTATGAAGTGCATTTTAATGTTTTTACACAAGAGACACTGATTTTTTAGGAGAAGTAAGGTCGTCACATACTGTCCCACGTAACACATATTTTACTGTATTGAGATTGTTTTATATGTACGAAGTTGCCTATTTTCTTATCTTTAAAGTAACACGGACTATTTTCTTCTCAAATACACATTAATGTTTCTTCATATTTCAACTTGTTCATGCTAACGAGCTTCTCTCAGCCCACGCACAGATTGCTTTTTTGTTTTATATTTTAATTACTGCAACTATATTTTATTTACTAACCAGATTCCACCTGTTTAAATGTGAGTGGGATACTATTCTCTGTGTGTGCGTGTGCGTGTGTGCGTGTGCGTGTGCGTGTGTGTGTGTATGTGTGCGTGTGCGTGCTTAATGTTGCAGTCATGTCAAGCCAGCACCCCGTAGTCTTACAAATCTGAAAGAGAAAGTAGAGGTGGATAGGCCACACCTTTAGAAGACCTGCCGCAATCATTTCCTGAGCAACTTTGAAATAGAACCCCCAAGGGAAAAGTTAAAGAGGTCGCCCCAGGAACAGCTCAAGAAAAAGTTTATGAAGGCACAAGTTGGCCACATCTACAGACCGTGGAGACACTGCTTCTCAGTTACCTTCAGAGATAGACATTTTATTACTAAACGCCAACAAGACAATTACCAATCTATGGGAAGAGATTTGTCGCTTTTCTAACGAGCTAAAAAAGAAAGATGAGCTACTCACCACGTATATGGACACGGTCGTACAACAGTCAATAGCGCAGTTGTCTTTCTTCCATAGTACTCTATGTCAGGGATTCTCAACTGGTGGGTCGGGACCCAAAAGTGGGTCGGGACCCAAAAGTGGGTCGCGAACCTATATTGAGTGAGTCGCGAACAGCTGATCAAAAATAAATAAATACTAAGTCTCACATGTTGGAGTTGTCTTTTATTTTGAAAGAAACTCTTTTTTTGACAGACATGCCATGAAGTGCATGTTGCACAAAATATAAAGATTTATGTTTAAAAAAAGAGAATGTGTGTTTTCCACAGCTAGTTTTGAAAAATCTGGGTCGCGATTTAATGGCCGTGGAAAAATGTCAGGGTGAGACCAGTTCAGAACCCCTGATCTACATGACAATGATACAGTTCCCTGGGAGAATCCGGGTTCACGACAGTCCAGTTCAAAGCTGCATTAACCATCATGGGCTGAAGTTGTCAGGCACGGGCAAGAGAAAACCATGGAAAATGGCGTCCCTCCTCCGCTTACTATCCACAATCGTTTTGAAGCCCTCTCATACGCAAATGGAGACCAATTGAGCCGACTGAAACAGCTACCAGGAAAACGCATCCTCCAACTTCACTCATTATTGGTCATTCAATATCTAGGAACTCAGAGCTAGTTGCTCTAATTTACTGCTGTATATGCTCCTTGTTGTCTGCTGTGTTCAGACTAAGCATGTGGAGATTAATCGATATGAATCGGTATCTAGATACAAACGTGTGCAATGTAAGTGTATTGATTCATTCAGTGTGAATCGGTAAAATTTATGGGTGAAATCGAGATGCATCGGTCACTGTGTGCCTACATCGGTAAAATCCATGGTTGCATCGATTTTTTCATCCATCCATCCATTTATCCATCCATTTTCTGACCCGCTTGTTGCTCTTTTCAGAGTCACGGGGCGATTTTCATGTTGTTCAGTAGTCCCTTAATCTTTGTTGACGATGATGTAGTGGTTTCCTGTGAAATTTCCTTAAAATCCTACATTTCCCAGAATCCGTTCCCAACAATCCTACAGTTCCCGCAATTTTTTGCTCGCTGTTTATATTTTCAGTCTCGGCGTCCTACACTGACGAGGAGGAAGAGGAAAAACACTTCCTGTACTTCCGAAAGACACAAGAAAAGTTTTAATTATCGACTGGGCACATCAACTGTGTGTGCAATAGTCTCCGAGGTAAGTAATGGAAAATATTTCACTCATATGTTGCCTGATTTAGATTTTAGGATATGCAGTGGGGCAGGTTAGGTAACTCACCACGTAATGCAGCCTACAGTTTTGTCATCACATCAGTGGGATCAGGGTCAACCCTCAAATAGTGCTCATTCATATCTTACTGAATGAAAAAAAAACCATAAATTAGTTATGAATAACCTGTTATTTGTCCCCTTATACTTAGAAACTTGTGAGAAAGAGTCAGCAATTATTTTCTTTTTGGTAATTGTATAAATTAGGGTCAAACCGACCATTACAAAAGTGAATCAGCTGCCCAATAGATCATCACATGTTGAAATATGACAATCTGAGGCACATGATAAGAAACGTTTAAGTAACTCGTGACTATGTTTTGTTTCCCTTGATTTATTCAATTCAATTATTCTTTATTTATCAAATGTTGGGGAAATTTAAAAAGAAACTGTCGTTGTATGTAATTCATTTCTAATAGTTTCTATATTTCTGTTTTCTGAATTTGTTAGTTTGTTTATTGTCAATTGTTAATGTCATCTTACTCAAGGATTTACATATGTGGATGTAAAATAAAAAATGGTAAATGGACTTGATTTATATAGCACTTTATAACCACACTGAAGCAGTCCCAAAGCGCTGTACATATCAGCTCATTCACCCAATCACTCTCTCATTCAGTGGGACAGGACTGCCATGCAAGGCACTAGTCTACCACTGGGAGCAACTTAGGGATCAGTGTCTTGCCCAAGGACACTTCGACACATAGTCAGGTACTGGGATCGAACCCCCAACCTCTCGATCAGAAGACGACCCTCTACCACCTGAGCCACGGTCGCCCATGTACAGTACATGTGTTTGTCCTAATTTCCTAAATTATTTTTGAAAACAAGTATGCCTAGCGATATGGATGACTATGCAACCTTAATATGTGGCTCTCCCCTCGGTACATCAGTGGACAGTCATTGCTCGTGACTTTTGGCGACTTTGGAATTATCCTAACCTTTTAGGTTTGTTATTTATCTAGTTTTAACTCTATGTATACATATCTATCATTAACCAACCTTTTTTTTTTCATCCATCACTTGCTAACATTTCTATCTAATCTCATCTATCAGGTGTCTTGGATGGGAAACATATCCGAATATGTTGCCCTCCAAGATCTGGGACTGATTTCTTCAATTTTAAGGAGTATCACTCCCGAGTCCTCATGGCTGTGTGCGACGCCCATTTCCATTTCACAATGGTGAATGTAGGACGCCAGAGTGATGGTGGTGTCTCCCACGACTGTGAGTTTGGTCGCAAACTCATGAATGGCACACTGGACATACCATCACCCCAGGATCTGCCTGGAACAAATAATACTAGTCCACGTGTTTGTAGGGGATGTTGCCTTTCCACTGCATGAACATTTGATGGGGCCCTACCATGGTGGGTTTTTGAAAAAGTTATGCTGCTATGCTTCATTATACGTGCCTATCACAAATATCTAAATTTCCACATTTGAAAGCTATTGAAAATACATTGAAATCAAATAACTTGTAATGCACATGTAAAGTAAATTTTAATATTTACTGTTTCTTTAAAAAGGTTCAAATCTGGGAGAACCGGAACAGGTGTACAACTACCGCTACAGCAGGGCTCGACGGACAAGAGAGAATGCTTTTGGGTCGCACAATTGAACATTGTCCCACCAAGACTGTCCAAGTGGTCAAAGCATGTGTAGCACTACATAACTGGCTAACCCACACCAATCACCATCAGCAGTACATCCCACCAAACTACACTGATACCATTTCAGAATAAAGAGATATTGTGCCAGGTTAGCACACACACAGTCACACACACACACACACACACACACACACACACACACACACAGTACAATTACTACATGGCTTAACTTCTACAGTATATTTGATTAAAGATTCATAAGATATTCCATAGAATTCCAGTTCTCGTTTCCTATCCCTGCAGGTGAATGTAGACAAACAGCTGGAGCAGACGACCTCTTTGTCCCTGCGACCAGAACATCCGGAGCTACCAGGAGTGGTGGCAGAATAGCATATGCTGTTCGGAACAATCTACGGAACTTCTTTTCTTCTTGTGGTCTTGTGCGGTGGCAAACTGCCACCATTACAAGAGGCAGAATGAACTTGTAGCAGCATAGCTGTGAAACGTTACACTGCTGTTTCCACTGCTTTTTGCAGTAAATGAAAATTAACTGCTACAATAGCTTTTGTTGTGAATAAAGACTAGTTGACAGTGTTTTTTCAGTTTGTATAGATTTCACCTGTTTTGCCTACACTGCAGTCATTTCATCATGCACAGAGGTATGAAAAGTACTGATATATCCTACTCAATAAATAGTTACTTGATTGAAATTTTAATGAAGTACAAGTAAGTCATACATAAAATATTCAAGTACAAGTAAAAAGGTAGCACAATTAATTAGCACTCAAAGTTAGTTACTTTCACCCCCCACAAATTACGTTTAATCTGATTGGTTGTCGCTTTTCTAGTTTCACAATGTCCATTGCTCATTTTTAAATATAAAATAAAAATGTACTTAACAGTTAGGTGTAGAAATGTAATGAATGACTTTACTTCTTTTAAAACGTACGTAAGTAAAATTACCCATTTAGAATTATTCTCAAAAGTACAAGTAGCCGTAAAAGCAACTCAATTACAGTAGCGTGAGCACTTGTAATCAGTTACTTTCACCTCTGATCATGCATGTATTCAAAACAGAGCAAATTTGCAAACAGAATATTCTAATAAAGATGTTCATGCTACACAAATATATTTAAGAACACAAGAACCCTGAGACTGCCGTTTTAGTTGTGCAAAACACCCATTATAAAATGTGTTGCGTTAGCTATCACCCATAGAAATTATTAAAAGCTCAGCTTTATTCCTTATTGTTTCCACTTTAGATTATTTAAGTTTAGGATCCACCCACAGATGCAGAAATGTTTGTAAATAATGTAATGTAATGTGAAATAATTTCTAGATATGACTTTCTTAATCAAGTTGTTTTAATCCTAAAGTACTAAATACTACATTGATCGTCCAGATATGGTATACCACTTTATTAGATGTTTTGTCCCTTTGGAACTCCACATAGTTTCTTTAAAAACATCTTATGAAAATATTGTTTATTGTACATTTAACAATATTATACTGTATAAGTGTTGACATTTTCAGAATGCATCACTTTTAGTCCAGAACGGAGGGAACTTCTTGGTGATGATTTTACTGTTCCTGGCAACTTGGGATCAAATTGAGGTGTATGTGGCCCCTGAAAAGAGTTTTATTACCCCTGCTCTAAGGATATAGTTATTGTTCCAAAGGATCTAAGATTAAATTAAAACCAGCCAAGTAAGTCTTACAGGGTTTGTGGTGCAGCTGGAATCACTTCAGGAAATTGCCACAGGCGCTGCTTCAATTTTTTAACAAATGCAAGAAGAAATCCTCAAACATAGTTGACAGGAGAAAACCCCCTAATGGCCCTGTAATGAGTCACATCTTATGGGTTGAACACTGCTGAATTACCGAATGACACTCTTTCATTTTAAAATTCAGAACAACTTTGCTCTTTTTCATAGAAATATTTTGCTTTGCGACTGTCACTTTCTTACAAGTATGACCTTATCAAAGGTTCATTGCTGTGTGACCCTGAACAGCTTGAAAAGTCAGTGGCACATATGCCTTGCTCCGACAAAACCAACCAGACCTCCAAACAGCTGCTGCTATCATGGACCACACCAACTGCACACACCCAATCACACAACTTCCTGGGAAGACAGCTGGACGACACTGATTGAGGTCACACTGCAAGTACTGTATGCCCTGCCATACCCTCACACATGCACACGCAATGCCAGGACAGCGACAAACAATTGCATGCTCCTGAGAGCATGACAAGAGGCCTCTGTGATTCACTGCTCTCATAATAACAAGAGGAAATGATTGCAGCCATGTACATGAAGAATCAAAAACTAACATTTCGATAGACCAAGACAAACACAAACCCTTTACACATTCCACAATCTCCTATTTGTTGTGTGAATTCATGTCAGCTGAACCATAAGGAAACAGTTCAGTGTGTGAGCAAATCAAGAATCAATGTAATGATATGGCCCATTAAGTTATGAAATGAGGTTCTTCGCAAATTGTTTTGCTTCTAGTAGATTTCTCCAAACAGGTTTTTCTGTAATGAGCTGGAAAGACAAACACCTCTATCATTAAGTCTACTTCAGGCTCAGTTCACCCATGTGATGCTTTATTGTAAAGTCTAAAAATAATTTGTGTTTTTGCTGCTGCAGCAGATGTGACACTTCACGTTTCATTGCACACTGTCTAAACAATTCTTTCTTTTGCTTTAATTTTCACATTCACCCATTGTTTACTGTTCCTAATTTATGACGAACTAACATGTCTGTGAAAGTTTTCTGTCATACAGGTCATTGATTTTGCTATTTTAGTTAAAGCTTTAAGAAGTTTAACCTCTCATGCAAGAGGTTATCAAACTGACTAGTGTTTATACTGTTGGGTCTCTTATCCTAATGTGTGAGACAGTTACGGAATAAAAGTTCCTTAGTATCGGATAAACAGATGATGAGAATTTAGATGTCAAATAGATTGTGTCTTAAACCCCTCCTCTGTTCAAAGTTGGCCTGTGTTGTGCACTGCAATGTGTAAGTACATTGTGCACTAGGAATGTGTGATATTTTATCGTTTATGATTTATCAATATAAACGATAAATTCCCATGTCGGAAATTAGCGAGGGCCCCCGGCCATTTGTCCCTCAATTTAGCCAAGAATGCCCATAAAATCCTTGTTCCACAGGCCAAAACTGCCCCTGTATGTTGTCAACTTATTATTCTCTGCAGCGGAACGCTGTTTACGGGACCTCCGCAGCGAAGCCTCCGCGGCCGGGGTGGGCACCACGCCTCCCGCCCGCGGCTCTCACACCCACAGACGCCGGTGCTTGTCACTGCTACCTGAAGCTGCCGAGCTGCAATACATCTTGGACCGCTACTTGGTTAAAACCAGAAAACCATCCAACAAAGTGAACCAATCCAAGTTCCTCCGTCATGTTCTCCCAAAGTTCCCATAAACACGGGGACAGAGATGAACCTGTAGCAACGATTATGAACTGGAAACTCAACTAAAGCTAACTATGCTAAGCTAACCCACCGACACACAGACTGGACTAAGAGCTAATGCTAACCGCTCCATATAAAGAATAGACCAAGTAAAAAGAACACGTCTTACTGTCATAAAGCCACAAACCTGTTTACATTTGAAGTTGGGAATTGTTTTATTTATATATAGTTTTTTATTTATTGTGATATTTAGCGTTATTCTGATAAATACCATAAATTATCGGGATAATTTTTTTAGCCCATATCGCCCATCGCTATCATGCACTGCTTTTTACTTCATAGGCCACATTGCTCTGTCTCTGGTATTTTTTCCTTAGGGAAACCCAGTTTTAGCCTGAGGGTGTTGCAGGGTTTAAAGTACACGAAAATGTGATGTTTCTTCAATGTTTCTCTGAGAGTATGGACAAATGAACATTTTGTTTATATAAATATATATATATATATATATCTTTACAAGATTACAAGTTAATTTAGTAGAGCTTTTATCGAAAGCAACATATAACACGAGCAGTTAGGGTTAAGGGACTTCCTGAATTGGCCCAGTTTGGAGTTGGACCATGTGACCCTCCGATTACAGGCCCACTTTCTTAACTGTTACGACACCGTCTGATTTGATAAATATTTGCTTGTGATAAGCTGTGATAGCCACATGTGCAAGGGCCTTCCAGTGTCAGAGCTATGTTTATGTATGATTCTTTTGAAATGCGAAAAAAAAATACCTAAATAGTCTTTTACTGCCAGTGGTCATTCATACACTTTAATGTATATACGTCCCTCCTTTGTCCTATAGACCTTTATACAAATGGAAACGATCGCCGATCGACTTTTTTTTTTTGAGACTGTCAATCAAAGTGAAAGTGGAATTGTGCACAGAAACAAGAGCGTCACAACAGCAAACAGGTGAATATGATTGTATTTCTTACCTGACCCATAGACCTATATCAGTGCGACCCGATGCGACCTTGTTATGTTTCGTGATGCGCGTGCAAAAAAGTAGAGGCGTGACTTCTGGTAGATTAGTAAAGGCAGTGGGAGGAAATGGAGCTGTTGAGGGTGGGACATTGAGACGTCCTCTCAGAAACTCTGTTTAGCAGCTTTAAGAAGCCTCTTGAATTAGAGGTAAAATGTCTTCAAGTGGAACTTCATGTCCATATGTCTAAGCTAAAATATTAAAATATGATAAATTAACAAATATCGACAATGACCTTGATTTCAAACTATTTCCACATGGTGTGGACTCAACCACACACCAGCCCTAAGTCATAGTTTTATGCAGGCAATCTGATTTTCTAATATTAATTTCATCAACAGTGTCTAAGTTAATGTGGCGTGACGGTTGTAATTATAAACATAATATGAAATGCAACCACTCCATTATGAGTGGGGACACAAGGGAATCAGTAGGCAATCCTGTAAGCTGCTTGATATTTTAAGCCTTGGACGGACTGCCCAATTTAGCAAGGTGTTAGCACCTTGTCACTGCTCATCTAATTAAAATTTCAAGCCTAAACAACTACACATCTGAATACTAAATAAGAAGAAGAGAAGTCGGTAAAATATGATTAAATCTGTTTAGATTTGCCAGAAGTGGTAAAAAAAAAAAAAAGTGTGAGTTACTTTACCTCTTCATAACTTTTCATTAAAACATTAGTACATTTTACATTTAAACACCAGTGAAAAAATGTCAGAAGACAGTGTAGATTATTTTAGTGATAAATACAGTTGTTTTTAACATGCTGATGATATCATGTTTTAGGCATGTATACATGCAGAGTGCCCTCAGCATCTAATATGCATATTAATATTTACAGAGCACGAAATACAACATATCTCTTTCCTAATTAAAATGCTAGAAATTCAGCATCTTGATCTGAACTGATACATTTCCGTCATCATTTCCAAAAAGCAAACTGCTCCATAAAAGAGAGAACAAATTCTTGCATTGAAATTGGTAGTTTGCATTTGACAATGTTGATAAGTTAGATACCGAAATAGCTGGGGAAGCATCATGCTACTTCTTTTTACTTTAAGAATATTCAGTCTTCAAGCATTGAACGGCATTACACTAAAAGATACCAAGTAAATGATCCAAGTATCCATTGCCGATTGGGATGAAATGCTTGCAATAATGTTCAGATCTGACTCTCAGAAATGCTTATGAGCTACAGTGTGTATGTTTATTGCCTGAATGAGCTGCATTGTTTTTTGGCATCTGTGCCATTTTCCCCTCTTCAAATGCATTTATTATAAATTCAGATACTATTGTGGGTTTTATACAGCATTTGGATACACTGAGTTTGCATTAGCTTCATCACCCAATGATCTGAGATAAAGGAAACCTTTACAGAAGCTTGATGGATGTAATAGACAGCATGAAAAAGGCTTGAATGAATTATCGTATGTCTGCATAACTTACCTGTCAGAGGGTTTCTGAGTGTAGGTGTGGATGGATGTGACGGTGCGTTCTTGAGTACGGTAAGCAAATTCAGATTTGATTTGCATGCATTGATTTGCGTTCATGCATCAACTTTAAAAATGTAAAATCTTGAGAATAAATACAAAATAATAAAAACTAAAATAAAAACATTTTCAGTCAAATTTATTTTTTTGAATTTGGGTGCAATGACACTTACAGTTCCCTATCAGAAAAGAAAAATAATTTTGGTTTTCACAACATATTTCCCTTCATTCGATCATTAATTTCCTTTATCCTGTACATGGTCTGCTGATTAAATTAAATAGGAGCCCGCTGTGGTACACCCTGAATAAAATGTCAGTCTATCCCAGGGCAGATCACAGATTTTTTTCAACCTTCTAATCATGTATGAGGGCTGTAGGAGAAAGTACACAACAAGCTTGAATAGAACATATAAACTCAACAGAAAATGGGCCTCCTTACTGTGAGACAGAAGTGCTAATTACTCCACCACTGTGTTGCCCTGATTCCCCTGCATTGATTGGCAATTAAAATCCACTGCCCATAATATAAGTCTAGACTACAAGCAGAATGAAAACCTGCATGTCCATTAAGGGATCACTTGAAGTCACAGTCCTTTCCTAGGGCTAAAACACGGCACTTAATAATAAAGTTAGTTGCTGTCTTAATGTACCCCTTGTGGATCACAGTTTATTATTGCAGCCATTGCCTCACACGAGTATTTGAATATAAGATGTGGTACTTTACTATTGAAGCTTACCCTACTGTACCCTAACACACAAATATGACACAAAATCAACATGCATGACCCATGTCAGCCTTCTATATACAGTGATGATTCAGCACTTTTTTCACCTAAGTAGAGTTGAGTAGAATGTGGGGCATGAAGGAAAGTGGGAGAGGACAAGGTGGCATCCTGCAAACCCATCAGAGTGCAGATTGTGGGGGCGGTTGCAAGGGTAAGAATTGCAGGATGGAGGTTGGTAATGATGTCATCTCATGCTTGGCGTGATGGATAGCCTTAGCATGACGTGAGTTGGACACAAACATGAACACACCTTTTTACCCTCAACAATCAGTGTTTTCTTCATTTTCAGAGTTTTTAAATACATAAATAACTGAATATTCTTATGATGTTATGTACGAATGTACCCTCGCACACAGTGCATATACTAAACAAAGCAGATTTTAAATTGTACACAGCCACACCAGTGTCTACCCACACACAGGCACAGAGTTTTCTCCTGGTATTAAAGCACTTCTTTTGCTTTGATGTCTTGTCACATTTCCTAAGCACTTGGGAGTCGTGCGCCTCTGGGGGAGGGTGAAGAGAGAGAGAGAGAGAGAGAGATAGGTAAAGACAGAGATGACACATAAGTCAGCTTCATTTTGCTGAGAGCTCAAATTTAGACGGATTAACAATGATGACTTGTATGAACTTGTATACACAATTAACTACGACTGACAATCCATTTTTTCATCTGCCACATTCAGAAGTGTCATTTTAAAGGTTTCATCAAAACCAAACAGGTATTTGATAGCACATGTTTAGATTCATCCACACACATAAGGTCTGTATTAGAGCTGTATTCGGGCCTAAAAAATTAGACCAGACCCAGCATTTGCCTAACAGAATAAGGCCTGAAGCCGATCTCTCAACTAAACCCCAAACCCACTTTTTTCTGGTGAATACATATGTATTTGGGTATTAATAAGTGCTGTTGAATCACCCTGATCCAACTTTTAACATTGTAATAAAAGTATTTGAATTTTGCTTATTTTGTTGTAAAATGTCAGTAACTGCCCTCTAAGGGTTGAAGGGTGGCTATTACAATTGAATTTTGACCATCATGCATTACTAACTGTCTCTGTTGAGGTGGGAGGAGGGATCTGTACTTCCTCCAATCCCAGCCTTCAGTGAGCATTGATTGACAGCTCAATGCAAAGCTGCATTCCACTGCGGTGATGTTTGTGAGTCTGTGCTTCTATAAAGAGCTGATTCTGGTCTAATCAGAGGGTTAATCAAGCTGTGTGTGTATGTACTGACACATTGTGTGCGTCTCCACGTCTGTCTCTGCATGTGCGCTAACGTGCATGTACTTTTTGTCGCTGAGTGTGCGTCTTCCTGGTTTGTGTGTGTGTGTGTGTGTGTGTGTGTGTGTGTCACAGCTGTGACAGCCATGCTGTCTTCTGATCCAACTTTACATTACAGTAGTCCCTCGCTGTATCGCGGTTCACCTTATCTGTGTTTCGAAGATTTTTTTTTTACAGTGCAATTTTGGATGCAATTTTTTAAAAGCGTATGACTACTTTGCGGATTTCGCCTATTGCGGGTTATTTTTAAAACTTAACCCTCGCGATAAACAAGGAACTACTGTATTTCCCACTGTTAAGAATGGACTCAGTCAGGTATCTGTCAGCCAACTGATTTAAAAATGTAAATGTCAAAAATAGCAGAATGAAAAACATTATCATAAGCAACAAGTCTTCAAAAAGCACAATAACATAAGGAGATGTCCAACAGTCTTGGTTCTGGATGGCCTTTAAAGTCCCCTTGCTGGCTTTGGAGCCACTTCACTCTGGTAGCTGAAGACTTTGGAAAAGGTCGCTAGTGAGTTCATACTGAGATTCCAGCAAACCCAAGACTTGATGCTGGCAGGAAGTGAAAACTAAGATATTTAATAAAAGATCATGGACAAGCCCAGCTTTTTTTGCACTTTTATTATCAGGAATTAGCATGATTATTTTCACAAAATAGAATGGTGTTGAAAACAGTAGGTTTTAAAATAGTGACATAAGGACTTTAATTAGCTATGCTGCTGGATTACTTCCTACTGAAGTGATTGCTTGCGGATCAGGAAACCCCTCAGTCAGAGTATTGCCAACTTCTGATCTCTTCGCCCTTCATCCATGCGGACCAGTAGAAAGGTATTAGACTGTGTTCAGGCCACAGCAGGTGAACTGTTAAAATTTTAAGTGCAATGTTTCATTTGTAAAGTACAGAGGCCACAGTCAGTAGTTCTTATCACTGTGGAGAAAAAGTTATTTGTATTAATCTGCTTTATGTGTGATGGCTTCTCTGTTCAGCTAGTTTAGACTGAATAGTGATTAAAAACCCTGGAATGAGTGCAGAGCCCCGATAAGGTGAAACATTATATTGCACTAGAATTATGGACTGAGTTACATTTAAAGCCACACAGACTCGGGCGTCGCGCAGCAGCATCTGTGATCACTCAGCTGCTGCTGCGCAATTAATTAAAACTCTGACAGATACAGATTTTCATACTATGTCCAACGTAAAGTCACAGTTTGATGCACTATAGAGTGAAGCAAGCTGTCATATGCATATGGGGATGAACCAGAAACCGTTCCGACACATATTTTAATGAGGTTCAGCTTTAAACAATTGATATTTAAAACTGGAAGCCAATAGTTCTGTTTCACTGCAAACATCCCTCTGTATTAAAGCAGGACGCTCTGCGGCCGGGTTATTTCCTCATATCTCCAGCGTATCTAACTCGGTCATGCTTTACAGCGATGATCATGATGATCATCAAGGAAAGATATATTAAATGTGACTTAGTCACACTGCAATAATCTGATCAATGATCTGATGAAATCAAACCTGTTGCATTGTTTATCAATGAAGGCATTTCAAATTAAAAGTGAACTTTATCTTTTTCACAGATTTCAATGACATTTACAAGCATTGGGAAAACTCCATGTTCCGTGATTCCTAGACACCCTAAAAAAAATGACATCACCACCTCCTTTCCTTCAGCCCGCCTTCATTCACAGACTTCTTTCACGCGCTTTTGGTCTTTTTGGTCTTGGAGTGGAGAATACACATAGGAGAGAAGCGCGTAACTGCAGGCACGCAAAAAAGTGCTTAAGTCCAGACGGGAGAATAGACCCCTATTTCATTATCATTTAAAAAAAATATGTATCAGGTTGCGCCACTAATTAATCTCAGTATATACATGAAACTTTAACACAAAAAACCTAAAGAACCAACTCATGATACAGATTCAGATTCATTTTACAGTTCTTTTTACTTCTTGTAGGAAAGCTAGAAAAACAAGTAAACAACAAGGAACACATTGTTGTGGCCCTGTGTAAGTACCTTCTTCATTTATAGATTATCCAAGGCAAGGCAAATTTATTTGTATAGCGCATTTCATACACAAGTGTTACGACCGGCTTGGAAGACATGACAAAGATAACGTGGTGGTTGACCGTGGCTCAGTGGTAGAGTGGGTCGTCCAATAACCGAAGAGTTGGGGATTTAAAAAAAATAACAAAACTAGTGGGCCACACGCCCAGTCCAACATAAGTAAAAGGAGTGCAGCAGAAGCCCAGCAGTGATGAGTTAGGCGTTAGGGGACAGCACCACAGGCAGGCATCAAGATCTTAAATACATCAGGGGGACTGGCCAGGTCCCCACGCCCACCAGCTTCCTGCAAAACAAAACAGACACACACAGCTCCTGCTGACAGGGCCTTCACACATGGCAATTCAATGTGCTTTACATGATTGAAAAGTGCAACAGAAAACATGAAACAGTTTAAAAACCAGTAACATTAAAATCAGCAGTAAAAACATTAAATCAACAATAATATCATAAAAAATATCCCTCTTAGTCATACGCAGTAGACAAAAAGAGTGCCTTTAGCTTTATTAAAATGTTCACATTGAATGCTGACTTAAGTTAGTTCCACTTCTTTGCAGCATATATGTGCTAACTGGAATTCTTATTTGATAATTGTTTGTTCAATGGAGAATTGAAGCTGCGTGAAGTTATTTAAAAAAATAATATTAATAATTACACATTACATTACCGTAATGTGTATTACAATGTATTATTCTATTTATCTAACTCCATATTTGTGTTAACATTTGAATATAAAGGCATCTATAATGTCAGCTGAGCTAGTGTTTCTCCCACAAACTATTTGGTGCATAAGACTTCTGATTTTCCGCTTTTTTGTTTCTGTCACTTTCCTATGAGCTTTAATGTTTTCACTCCTTTGTGAACTTTCTGCAGAAAGAGTGAATATCTATTTTAAGCAATGTGTCATGCATGCAACATCCACCCCCACACAGACACAACACAAAGAGAACGCTGACACAACTCCAGCCCGTTAGGTGGAAGTTTCCTGGTGTGTGCGTGTGTGTGTGTGTGTGTATGTGTGGATTCAGTGATGAGTGAACTATCTAATACACTACTTCTTCAATACACTATACAAGACAATGTGTATCAATATCACCGTTACAGTTAATACATCAACATTTTAACAAAGACTTACTGTATCTTATCTTGTCAAATGGGTAAAGTGCTGCGTTCCAACTAAAATCAGAAGGACATTTCTTCACTTACGTCATTATTTGATGAATGTACATCTTGAAAAATCCCTCAAACTGTAACAGTACTTGATGTTTTATGAAAAGGAGACAGAGTCAAGGATGAGGAGTTTCTGATCAGATGCACACAGGTTTTTATTATCAAAGTTGAAGATACAGAAATAGACAAACAGGTCTGGAAGTATGTAGCGTCACTAGAGGTGTTCTAAATAAATCTAACGGGCAGGCATACACTGTGCAATTTTTGGTCCATTTAGAGACGACCTTGCCACACTAAAGATGAGGGGGGTTCTTACATTGATCACTCACAGACTATGAAGTGTGTGTGTGTGTGCGTGCGTGGGTGGGTGGATCCATTCTAAATTCAAGGCACACCAGTCACTCAAACGCGTACCCTGTGCCTGCAAAGACCTCCGTGATCTAACCAACATCTGACACTACATCTACATTTTCCATAGATGCAGAATGGGTACACGGGCACAATGCACGTCATGCCTGCATGTGTGTTTGATGTGCCTTAATATGGGGGGTGTATCCATTCTAAACTCATGTGCACCAGTCCATCACACAAGTACCTGCCTGCCAAACTTGCACTAAACTTACCTAATTAAAGTAGTTAGGTGTAGAGGCAGGTGTGGTGTGAGTGAAGCTACAGTGGTCAGGCGCGCTTCACTATCGAGCACCGTCTGCATGATATGCAAACAGTTCGAAAAAATTGCTCGGCGTGTACATGCGTGCAGGTCAGTAAGCTTGTGTGAGTGTTGAGTATGGGAAGTGGATCCATAGAATAGAATGGCGTAGGTGTGGCTTCTGCAAACATGTTGACGCGTGAACGTGTTAAGGCACATCAAACACACATGCAGATGTGAATTGTGCATTGTCGTCGTGTACCCATTCTAAGTCTATGGAAAATGTAGATGTAGTGTCAGACGTGCAGGCGCAGGGATGCGTTCGATTGGATCCGTCCCCAATACCTTAAGGCTGGCATACACTGTGCAATTTTTGGCCCATTTTGAGCCGACTTTTGACTCGTGTGACTATTTTGTGGGATTGCACGAGTTTCTGCCCGATCGTGTGTCGTGCATTGTGTAGTACACATGGGGTCATGAGAAGCGATTAACACCTCATGACCAGCTCCCGATCAGCAATCGTATGGTCGTAAAGAAATCAAACATGTTTGAAATCCAGTATCTCCTCGTGAGGGCATCTCACAGTCACGGACCAGCTTACCTTAAACTCTCACACTGCGCGTGTGCGAACACCGTAGGACCGCTGTAAAATTGACGGACCGTACTGCCCACGTCTGTCCATCCAGCTCCTGGTCCATCACATCGCCGTGTTTTCTTTTTTAAAGCTCTTTTTGCTGAGATTTGCGAGTGTCTCTCCACTTCTTCTTCTTCGTCTGTTTTAATGGCGATGCGTCAGAGTTCTTCTTCCTCTTCTAATTAGTACGTTGCATTTCCGGAAACAAGACCCCGACGTGTCGTGTATGAACGTACAGTGTGAGCAGTCAGATCTTGTCAGAGGGTTGGTCCGTATTGTGTGAGAACATGAATCGTGAGCTCATTTGGGCTCAGCACATGAGTCGCACAGTTTGAGCTGGAGCTGAGTACAATGATTAAAAAAATCACACAGTGTATCCCAGCCTTAACTGCACCTAGTTGTTTTATATGAGAACAATGTGTTTGTTGTCGTTTCTGCGTGTTTGGACAGGCAGGCAAGATTGCTGAGTCGAGGGTTTGCCTTTCGGTTTCTCAGGTAGCACCGCATGCAGGAAAAACTGCGCTCACATGAAGCGGAGGTTACAGGTAGCGTGACAGAAATGGGTAAAAGTTTGTAGAGGCTCCGTGGCAGACGGGCTCTTGGTCTTCTTTTTCTACAGGAACTCTTTTTTTCTTAATTATTTATTGCATTGGACTGCTAGTAAACGCTAAAATGCGCGAAAAAGACTCTTCCGCCCCTCCCATCCCCTATCATACACACACACACACACACACACACACACACACACAGAGTAGTAAATATTAATCAATGGGCCCCATTTAATGGGGTACAGGCAGGGATTTGATTGGAACAGAATGGCTACTCTGGAACTTTTTAATGTTTTTGAACTCAATAAATCAATAATAAAAATATTTAAAATATTAAATAAAAAGCTCAAGGAGCTTAACTGGGGCTACACAAATTCCTGACGGGGCTATAGCGCCCCCTGGCCCCGGTGCAGCGCCGTACCTGTGGCAGAGTGTTGCTGGAAAACCAAGCCTCTTGTACTGCTGGTAATCTGCAGATTGAAGCCAGCTGCGCTGTCCTGCACACAGGAGCTGCCACTCCCGTGAAGGTGGAGACATACAAACACAAAAGGAATGGGAGAGATGGAGAAAAACAGGAGAGCAGGATGCACATTGTGACACCATGTCCCAAATAGGAATAGCGGCAGACGATGGATGGAGGGATTGTTCAATCATGTTCTCATCCTTCAGTCTTACATGTGCTAAAGAAAAAGCAGCTTTTTCTGCTGTTTTTCCTTTTTTTGCTTTCCGCAGTTCTTTGTTATAGTGGAGTATGCAATGACTCCCTGGGCAAGGAAAAGCAACGGGCACACGCAGCTTTCGGGTAATGAGAAATGATGTTGGTGTCAACGATGGAATCTTCCAAATCATCACTGAGCTACCTTACATAATTCAAATATCATTCTTTTACTCCCTCACATCTTTTATTCGTTTTTGCTCCCTCTTAGTTCAAACAGATTTGATTTATACTCTATGTTCCAGTGACATTGCCGCTCCGCTGTGAGGGGTGTGCAGGGATTAAAAGGAGCATCAAGTCACCCATCACGGAAAATATGCATGAAAAGGCCAGGAGGTAAAAAAATCCCATGGGTCTGTTCCAGTGTATCACCGCATGTAGGTTCTAAGCTTTTATCATTTTTACTGTGTTGCATGGTGTTTGCACATGAACTGTCTTTGAGTCTCTTCCAGTGTTTTTCTTTTAATGCATTTGTGGTAATACTTGAAAAGGACAAAACCCACCATTTAACCTTCATCTAGTTCACATTAACATAACAGAAAAAAAATTACAATTATACACAAACTACAAGTTGGAAATGCTAATGTCAACAACTCTGCTGATGAAATGTGATCCGCAAGCCTTAACAGGCACATGACACCAAAATGCATGTTGATCCTAAATGCAAGAACAGGTTTGCTGGTCAGATGCGGACACAGGGTTTATTCTGTCAAAGGGTTTGGGAGGAACAGACCTGTCTGGGATTCAGAGGTCAACCAGCCAGGAAAATCTGTGTACCCTTTGTTCTTCTGTTATTACGTTTTAAAACCAAATAAACAGTGTGGTTATTTTGTTTTACTGATTCAAAATCAAAAACCAGATAAGCAGCGTTTTTTTTTTTTTTTTTTTTTTTTTTTTTTATTTATTTTTTCTTAACCTTGTCCTGTATGTGTGATATTTTGATACATATGGGGAAATTAGAGCGAGAACTGAAGTCCACTGCACCTGGTTTCCCTCCCCAGGTCCTGGACCAGGTCTCCTCACACAACAGGACTGTTTAGGAATTATATTATCAGTTTTCTGGTCCTGTGGATGTTTTAGCTCGTAAAAAGCTGCGCACGTTTATGTTTTGTTTCGCGGCGTTATGGTCCAAATAGTGTCCAGATAAACTGGTGACTGTGAGGCTGGTGTGAGCAGCAATAGATGTTAGAACTTCTACCATTTGACACTTTTGCACAAACAATCAATAACATCAATAACAATTTAACAAAACATTACACACAAATTACGCTGTGAGGTGGAGAACTTGATACAAGATCATTGTATCAAACGAAGCAGAGTAAAAGTCCGTCTGTGGTGAGATTAAAACATGAAGCTCTCATCCTAGTTTCCCCGTAAATATCCAAATATCACACAAACAGAACAAGATTTCGTTTTGAAACAGAAAAACGCTGCTTGTTTGTTTTTTGTTCTGTTTTGGTTTTAAGTCAGAAAAACAAAATAACCACACTGTTTATTTGTTATTTTGATTTGGTTTCAAAACAAAATAACCAAAGAATAAAGGGTAAACGGATTAAGGAAGAGTGTGTCTGTGAATTTGCTGCTGCTCAGTGCTCACTCTTTTTGTGTGTTGCTGATAGTGTTTGTCAAAACACTGAACAGTCTCCTCAGGCAAAGATCTTTATGTATGCTATCAATGTGCTGTGGTATCTGGCCTGCTTTAGGCAGTCTGACCAGGAGATAGTTCTGTAATTACAATATCAGTTTATACATAACAAGGCTTGAGACTACGACCAAAATGGTCACATATGCGAGTGTATTTTCAATGTGTGCGAGTGAAAATTTTAACTAGCCGCATCCGTGCGAGTCCGTATGGATGACCTTGTTTTGACTGAGTGCTCCGTCACATCCAACAGAGTACACTCCCTCTCTCTCGCTCCGATCTGCGGGTGAGCGCACTCACGCAACTTTGCTGCAGGTAATGCAACGGTGAATGCACCGAGTATAAACACCAATGTGCGAACAGAGCCAGGCATAACGAGTCCTTCAGTGCACACTCACATTGAGAGCAGCATTAAAAAGGAAAAACATGCGATAGAGCGTACACGCTCATCAGAATCAGCATGGAGGGACCAGAACTGATGGACTATGATGCCAGGCCAGATGTTCAGCTGTGGTTCTCTCAGAGCAGGGGTCTGCAACCTGCGGTTCTGGGGCCTAATGTGGCCCTTTGACTCTTTTGCAATAGCTCCCTATGGCTTTAAAAAACTATTGAAATAAATATCTTTTTTTTCACAAAGGCTATTGATTAATGACTAATAAAATCAAGATATAAGTTTGTTAACCTTAAAAAAAAATCACGTTGTTTAATGACTCAGCACCTTCCTACTTCACCTCCTGCAACATCTACAGACCATCAACTTTCCTGCACCTGTGACTAACCTTAGGTTTTAAATCCCCGGCAAGATAAGTAAAACAACAAAAACACTATTCTGGAAGAAAATAGGGATTTTATTTGTGTGGGGACAGATTCATTTAATCACCAATGTGCTGGTTAAATATGCATGTTTTTTACGTGTGGCAAGAAATGAGCAATTAGCATGTGTTGATCACATGATCATGTGTTATCAAATTCAAGTTTCTTTTTGTAGCCTTTCAAATACATTAACTAAAAACAATCTTCTTTATATGACATTGTGTTCATGTTAACTGAGATGTGTAAGAATTTGAAGATGCAAGATACTGTTTTATTTCTTGATGCCAATTTATTTTATTTTAAACTGTTTTTAAGTTTCCATTTACATGATCAATATAAATCTGTAATTAACAGTATAGAATTTAATACACTGTATTGTCTTCATTGAGAAGGTATTTTTTGGCTCCGTGAGGACTTTAATCCAGGTGAGATGAAGTAAAATGGCTCCTTTGTGAGTAAAGGTTGCAGACCCCTGACCAGGGGAAGAGGGTTAGGAGACCCCACTATCAGAGCTGGACCCTCTGAATGTGATTCCATGGGGTGAAGCAATGCACATGCTAAGTTATGCTACGATTAAGGTAATTCAAGTACAGCCTTTCTGCAAAATAAAAAAACAGAATACATGTAACCTGTTGTTATGCTTTGCTGTTATTTAATTTTTTTCTTACGTCTTCTTTTAAAATTATATGAAATAAATGACCTGTTATTTCAGCCACTGCTTGTTGCAGAAAAATGTAATATTGTCACTAAAACCTGAAAAAAATTTGCAAATATCTCAAGTCATTGTAAATCTTTACTTCATACAAAACTACGGTACGCCAGTTAAGTCAACTATTCATTAGCATGCATGGCTATGTCTGTCTTATGGACATTAAATATGACTGGGTCTGTTTACAGCAGCTGTAACTAGTGTTAAATAATAGTTTCATCTTTCTTTGCACAAACAGTTGTGAAAGATCTAATTGTGAAAGGTTATTATTATTTGTTATTTTTTAAATGTTAATTTCTTTCTGCTGCTCACTTCTGTATTAGTCTAATACCTGCTGAAGAGTTCATATAAGTATCTGTGGCAGACAGGAATATGGACATTGTACTACTGAAAGTGTTACTTTAAGTCACTCAATGAGATTGATGTTTTCTCACTGTTTACTGTTTTAAGTTCTGACAATGTGATAAAACAGGTTCCAAATGTGAAGAACTCATTTCGGTTCCTTATTTTAAATCTGGTTCTGAATCCCAACGCTACTAGTGAAAAGGCCTGTTTTCCTGTTGTGCTTTTTTAGAGGTCATAAAGAAGTAATGTATAGTAATAGTAGAGCAAAATGTGCAGGAAATCAATAAATCATCTGCCTCTAGTACTATTCTGAATTGCAGCATCTTATTTTCTATTTACATTTTTGTGTAGTAATGAATCGCCATCAAATTAATTTCAAATCATATTGAATCGGGAAAAATGGTATTAAATGTATCGCTAATGTATCGCATCGCCGGTAGTGTATCGAGATGCGTATTCAGTTGTTGTCAGTGATGGAGATTCACATGCCTAATGGACACAGGTCAGATAGTGGAGCCCAGAGTTCACAGCAAACATGATTTTAGTTGTTACGCTGCAAAGTAATGGAACAAACTTCCAGCAGAGCTGAAGTCAGCATGTGAACATTTTTAAATCCAAGTTAAAGGCACTCCTTTTCTCTACTGCGTATGACTGAGCGGCATATTTTTAATCATATTGTTGATTCAATCATTTTCTTGCTGATTATAATGTTTTTACTGCTGATTATAATGTTTTTACTGCTGATTATAATGTTTTTACTGCTAATTTTAATGTTCTTGTTCATTGTTAAACTGTTTAATATTATTATGTTATTATATTATATATAAGAACGGGAAATACGTGAAAAGCAATGTCAAAATGCTAAATGTAATGTTAAGATGGACATAATAATGTCAAATATTTTGTGGAAGCACTTTTTAGGGTGTGTATCCTCAACATGAAAAGAGGTGTCAAGTGAATAGTCTGTTAAAAGGATAGACTGGACAAGCTCCCTGCTGGGGTGAAGCTTTTATTTTTAAAGCTCCCCCTGCTGAATGGCTGCAGTATAGGTCATAAAACCCTGCTTCCTCAATGACCCACGCTTTACAGTTTGACCCACATATGGGATGTGGGTCAAACTGTAAAGTTAAAATACTCGTCACATAATTCTTTTCAAACCTAAACTCTGCTGTGATCATTAGTTATTATCACCCTACATTGTGTTCAAGTGCTCCTTTTTCTGCGAAGTTTGTTTTAAATAAGTTAATTGAGGTTGAAAAACATGATTTTACATCATATGACGATGATCGACAGCTGCAGATCTTACGTAGCTCTCTTTGTGAATGGCAGATAGATATTTGAGTTGAAATATATCGTGGTTTTGTACTAACTTCAATGATCTGAACAAACCGTTGGTACAATTTCCAGTGGGAAAAGATACGTACGTTCTTGGCATAGCTGGGCTACGTAAGTCATCAGGGCAGTACGGTAAATGGGCGGGGCGTGTTACCAGTGCTCCTCCCACCAGACCGTACTGCGCAGATGTTGGCTCCAAATGACGTCAAATTTGCAAGATGGAAATGCCCCTAAGCGCCATATTTTGGCTTCAAGAACGTTGAGTGGGAACAGCTACAGTGCGCACCCACTGGTCAAGTGTCCCTTAAGGGCCTCGCTCTTTAGCCCAAAGTAATGGTCCACAACAGATTTGAACCAGCAACAATTGTAATAGCTACCTAGTTATATGGCCATTCCTTCTTTTTTTGAAACCATAGACATATTTATATGTCTACTTTCAGCACCTAGCTATTTGTGAGGAGGATCGAGTGGAGTGTGCAGATCAGGCAAGTGTGTGTTGAGACATAAAGGACCCTATGAGCCCTAAGCGAAGTTATATCCATCCAACGGAGAGCGATTCAGCCCTCCTGAAGCCTGGCCACCTCTCTCACTCACGTGCACACACAAACACATATGCTTAATCGCTCACATGCATGCAAGCACACACAAAAAGACATTTACTCAGAAGCACTCAATGAGAAAGTCACAGACAGTTTTTCTTGTCTCTTAAGTCACCACAGTGTAGCTGCACCCCAGGAGCAGCAGGAAGATGAGGGGCAGAGTGGTAGTGGTTCATTTCACTATCCTCAGGGCAAGGTCACCTTTGCCCGCCTTGCAGCGTGTAGAAGTGAAACCAATACTGTGGAGCATCCAGGTTAAAAACTTACTTCTAACAAACTTCCCTAAAAAATAGATTCGACTCTCTCCAGGGCATACACATAAATTGATGTACGTGCACTGGGCAACTGGCATGTTGTAAGACTCACATGCATGATTTAGTGGGAGAGAAAAGAGAGCTGAATGATAGAGAGGGTCATAAGAACAAATCCATAAGCCACTGGGACTTAACTTGAATATTTGCACTTTTTTTTTTTGTTCAAAGTGTTTTTATTGTAGGCATGATATAAAACAGAAGAAAAGGAAATACAACAATCTTTTTATATATATATATATAACCCCCCTCCCCCCTCCCGCAGAACACTCCCACCCTGTTGCACCTAAAAGAAGAAAAAAAAAAATAATAATTTTAACCAATAGAGTAGAAATATGAATACGACATCATTCTGACAGAATAAGTGAGGGATCCACCTGTTTGATTTCATCCAAGATGGGTTGCCAGAGAGTAAAAAACTTACTGACACAACCTCATAGAATATCGTATCTTCTCCAGTGTTAGATGAGACAAAAGATCAGCAAACCAGATTCTAAGCGATGGAGGGCGTTTGTCTTTCCATTTAAGCAGTATAAGCCTTCGGGCAATAAGTGTAGTAAACGCGATCACATCTTTTTGTTCTTGATTAAATTTAGAAAATTGAGGTACAATACCAAATATTGCAGTTGTGGCGGCCGGTTCAACATTAATCTGAAATACATCCGAAAGAAATCTAAATATGGATTCCCAAAAGTGTGTCAGTTTTGAGCAGGACCAAAACATGTGAGATAAAGTCGCTAGCTCGGTTTCACAGCGATCACAATGGGGAATATTTGCACATTTGTATGATTGCATAATGCACAAACCTAATATGATTCCTCTGATAAGATTTTGATAAATGCAGCATGTGAAATCTCATTCTGGGCAATGTGAAGGACCATAGACTGATTACTGCATGGGTAAAGTGGGGGCGTGTGCCCAAGGCCCAGGAGCCAATAGGGGCCCATGACCCACAGAGTTGTTTTTTTCTGGTAGTTCCAGTTCTAGAAAGCGAGGCATGTCACCACGGCTACATTCTCCCTGAACTGAACCTGTATGCTGGCAGGTTTTCTATCTGAAACCCTGGGTTTCTATCTGGCTCCGTCCACCTGAACACCGCTTCTCAAGGAACACTTTAATTTACCTTGACACTCGTCTCGGACCACACATTTGTAACATCACACACCACAAACGCGGACTCGTACTGGTACAAAATTGTGCTGCTTTACGTTTTTTTTTTTTACAATATTGGGGATGCAGAGCATTAAGGAAAGACACTGTATGCAGAGAATATACATCCTTTATATGTATTAATATTATCATTATTATAATAGTGTTTCTGTTTTTTTTTTTTTTTTTTTTTTCACACCATCCACCAAATCACATTCCTTGTATTGTTTTAAAGTCTACTTGACATTAAAACTATTTTGATTCTGACAATCAACCGTACAGTACGTATTGAAAATGGAGAAGCTGGCGCTTAGTGGATTAGCCAAACAAAAACTATGAAATAAAAAAGAAGCCAAAGATGCTGCTATGGTCCATCAAATTTGAACCATATCATCATTTTTCACCTGAAAAGTGAGGCAAGGTGATGATCATAGCAGCGGTGCCACTACTACATCTTACCGGGACGACCTGCAGAATGCTAAACTGCTCAAGTTCACCTGCTGAGACATTTGGTCGTGGTGAAGCGGTACTGTCACCTATGGTCACCGTAGTGGACAATGTTGGTGGTACTACGGCGGGCGGCAGCCAAGACGACTGAACCAGGTCAGCCTGAGCTCAGCCAGGAACGGACCTCAGTGTGCCATACATCAAAGGGATACTGGTGAATACTGGTGTGAAACTGTCACTGATCCTGGAATGTGGGCAAATATAGCTAGTGACCAATATAATATAATATAGCGTTTTCATTGAAGGAAGGCACTCTTGTTTTCACAACAGACGGCTGGTCCAAAAATTGGACTTTGATGAATTTATCAAGGACTTTTCCTCGAAGAAAGTCAGGAAAAAACCTGTGGTTTAAGTAGTTTCACTGTGGTTTTGTGTGATTGTAGCTGTGGCTCTTTATTGATGTGTTTCTGTGATACTGTTGCCAATTTTAAATAAGGTGTTTTACTCCATAATACTGCAAGGGCTGGCTCACGCACCTGCAGCTGCTTCAGAACGCTGCAGCACACCTTTTAACTGGCTCACCTCTGTTGCTAACCTCTGAAGATCACTTGGGCCCAGTGTGCTGCGTTTCTTGGCCAGTTGAAATACACTGCCACAATGTTCTCCACACATAGTATGGAGGGAATCTCTAAACAGAACCAGAAGAGAAATGAGAATCACTGTCATAGAGATAACACAATATCAACAATAATAAACTGCACACTTCTTCTTGCTTCTCTCGACGAGGTGAGTCGCATTCTCTGTTTCTCCCTCCCTTCCGTCTTATCTCTCTCCTAGCTGCTGCTTTGTCAGGTCTTGTGAAACTAACAAGAGCCTCTCTCTGCAACTCATCCAAAACCGGAATAATGGAATTAATTAGTTGGTCTCTCAGTGCTATCGATCAGATTTTTTCGACGCAAAGAACCAGGGGTGGTGACCCTGCATGTCCAAGCGGGACGTTTGCGGCTGGATACACACTTGACCCTTGGAACAAGTGGCGAGTTGTGTGTCTGTCCATCCTTTCCGTGGAAGACGTGAAGGACATCTACATGATTGGAATAATGATAGTAGGCATGCTGCTGATCGGAGCTGGTGGCTTCCTAATCTATCGAAAAGTCCGTACTACGCTGGCGACTGTTTTGGAAAAGCTGCCAGTGATTTCTGAAGGTAGCAGGGCTCTGAACACTCAGACTCATGTGTTGATCGATATCAAAAGCAAGCAAGAGCTGCTTTTGGATCGTCTACGCATTATGGATAACAACTGGGAGAAGTTCGAGACCCGGCTTGGAAGTGGAAACTAGGCCACTCATTGGATTACAGCAGAGAGACCCAGGACAGAAGGCTATTGGAAATTAACATAGCCTGTATCAAATCACATTGCTTATCTCCCTTTCGGCTCCCCAGCCAGCCAAGGCTAAAGCCAAGGTTGTCTCAACTCTTATCACCAGGAAGTTTCTGCAGACGGCGGCTCTTACCCCCCACTCCCTCCCCCCGCTCCTTCCCTACATTCCTCCTGGAACTGTTGATGCTGAACTTTTCCACACGTCATCTGGTTGTCAGTAACGCAGCTACAGGTCTTCAACTTCAAATGCCTCGTCGGCCATCTTTCCCCACCTCCCAACCGCAGCTGCATGGAGGCGTGGTTGCAGCGCCGACTGGCAGCACGCCCATGTCCCCAAACGGCTGGACTCCTGTTGTTCTTCCCACCTGACCCCCTCCCCGAGCCAACCTCCCACCCAACCCTTCCTACATGCCTTGTCTCGAGTTGTTTGACTGTGTCATGCTTACATTTATGTTTGCAGAGGCGGTTTTTTTTCCTGGTTTCACACTGCTTTCTCTGTTTAGGGAAATCAGTTTCAAACTGGCAGTTTTTTTTCCCCTCACCCCTCCTCTCCTCCTGTTATTGATCCCGTTTTCACCTAAATATGTGGGCGCCGCAAATGGCTGCTCCGGTGTGTTGATGTGTCTCCTTTCACTGCAACTACCTAGTCAAATTCCTCGTATTGTTCTAAACTGTACCTGGTCAATAAAAGATTCTGATTCTGATTCTGATTCTGATTCTGACATCATACACATTAATTTACCTGATCTTTTGTATGTTGTTTGTGAACTGCAACATGATTCCCTGAACAAAGACTGAGTCGATCGTCCTCCTCTTTAGCTTGATGTGGAGAACGTCCACATTAGGCATGATGAGTCCCTGAGGGTTTCAAAACACTGGAGCAGGTCTTCTTTGTGTCATCAGCTTAAATGGACACAAAGTCTGCACTCCTAATTTCTTTAACGATGCACTCTCTCAAAACTGACTGCATGCAGTCAAGAAGTTTCTTCTGTATAGTCTTAGATGTTCCCTTAAACACAGTGGCAACCTGTAGGTGCTCATGAAGAACTGCATCCAGTGAAGCTACAAAGTCCAACAATCCTCTAAAAACCCCAGGATTTTCTGAGCTTTCACTTTCATCATGGCCACGTAGAGCAAGTTAAAATGGACCACAGAACTTGACACAGTCTATTATTTTAGATAGGATGTGCCTGTTTTTGTCAACCTCCTCATTGTGTTTACGGATCCTTATTCTGTAGGCTTCATTAAGCTGACGTGAAATGTTCATTATTCCTAACATGGTTAGTCACAGTGCATTTTCTATTTTCCCGTTTGGAGCTCACTTTATACAAAATGTGGAATAGCAAGGGAGGAAGGAAACATAACTTTTTAAACTCTGAATCAGGCTAAATGAATGTGTATCACTGACATTATAGGAGCTATATAATATTTTTTAGGTCAAGTACAGTTAAACAAATGTTTTGTACAATTTTATTTTAAAAAATCTATGACAAAAAAACAATATTTTGGCTTATGAAACTACAAGCCATTATTATTATTTGGCAAGGGGTTGGTGATGATAATGCATGATCATATTAAATCTATTAAATTCCCACCTTACCATTGCTGTGAGTGGGCTCCTTGACTTACGAGGAGGCATTTTTTCTGTATTATATCTCTCCTCCCCCTGCATCCCAAAGTCCTCCCTCTGAAACAATGCTTATACGCTAAGGCACTGGAACTGGCTTTGTACAGTTCCAGTGTGTACACAAGACAAAATACTATTCATCTCATCTTGCATAGCCACTACCAAACCAGAGTTGTCTTTGCTGATCCATTGCTGACTCAGTGCAAAAAGGGTTCTCTTTATTTAAAAAACTACAGTGTGTAGTTTGCTCATGATGTATAATGCTAAATAAATCAAAGTGAATTGTATACGTTTCTGATTTTTACCATGTGAAGCCACACTAAGAGGAGAGTTGAAAAAGTGAGAGCAGACTAAGCCATTGAGAGAAGGGATGGTGTGAGCGGGGGGAGGGTTGTGTGACAAGCGCCATAACGTCCTCTGAGATGCATTTGGACAGAGTGAGCATCTGTCAAAACAAGGCAGCCTCAACGGCCGCTGCACTAATGGCTATGGATGTGAGCGACAGAGGGGGGAGAAATAAGGAAGACACATATGATTGCTGCTGCATGTGCACACACAAATCACGCAGGATCACACACTTGCAACAATTTTCCCACAAAGAGATCCCACAAATCATTTGCTTCCAAATTTCTACAAAGCTGCACTTTAACACTGTGTGTGTGTGTGTGTGTGTGTGTGTGTGTGTGTGTGTGTGTGTGTGTGTGTGTGTGTGTGTGTGTGTGTGTGTGTGTGTGTGTATCTGCATGCATTTTTGTCTTGTTTACAAACTGTGTTTGTTTCTCAGTGTACTGAGTACTGCATCAATCATTCATCTGAACTGTTTTCTGGATGTGGATTTACATGCATATTGAAAATAAATAAATGCCTTGATCTGATTGTTACTGGATTTTTAAATGCATGTAAACGGGTTAGCTCAGCTGGAATTGGGCTATCAGTGGCTCGATTAACACATCCATATAAAGTGAATGGGCTTTGCTCCCACCCTACACAGATTTGAATTTAATTTGTGCTAAACAAATACACTAAAGTAATGTGATTGGAAAATCAAGCTAATAGTGCATATAGGCACATTGTCACACATGCTGCTGCCTCCGGGCTTGTACTCTGAGGACCATTATCCGCCCAAGGTATTATGTGCCACCTTTAGTCCAGCTAACTGTTTAGCTGTGTCTCATCTTCTCATTAACTCATCAACACCCACTGGAGCAAGCTTCTTTTTGGTCAGAAAGAAGGATGGTTCTTTGCACCCCAGCATCAATTACCGTGGCCTAAATGACTATTGAAAAGGTAGATGCTTCTGTTGTTGGAATCAAGGTGATGCTATTCCAATATGCGCAGAAGGACAAAAAGGTCCATCCGTTCGCTTGCTATTACGAATATCTTTCCACGACAGAGAAGAACTATGACATGAGAAATAAGGAGCGATGGCCCTGGAGGAGTGGCATCACTGGTTTGTGGACACTCGGTAATCCATTTCCCATATAGGCCGATCACAAGAATCTGGAGTACATCAAAAAAGTAAAGAGGCTCAGTCCCTGCCAGGCTTGATGGGCATTGTTTCTTTCTTGCTTTAACTTTGCTTTGTCCTATCGACCAGGTTCTAAAAATAATAGGCCTGATGGTCTGTCCCACATTGGGCAGCCCTTGAAGACCTCCTCCGACACTGCCAACATCATTCCTTCCTCCCTGGCTGTGAGCTCGTTGCCCTTGGTCACACATCTCCCAGGACTTTGTCACAGTTCTACTCACCTTTTGATGCAACACTACCATCCTCATGGTCATGGACCTTTTTTCCAAAATTGTATATTTTATTCCTCTGAATAAGTGACCCTCTGCCAAAGAAACTGCTGAGGTCCTGCTGCAGCAGGTGGCACGCCTGCATGGTTTCTCATGTGAAAACCATGTTCTATTTCATTCCTGCTGACCACCAGAGGTGGTGCTTTAAGCACTGATAATTCCCCTTTGCGCATGCGCAGTGCTGGTATGTATACCAACAGTGTCACCTGTGACCCTTGGATTACCCATAAGAAGCTTATATCTTACAGTGTCACTCCAGGTCACTTTCCTTTTTTCTTCTCGCACGCAGATAGCTGGAAGATTGTGCATACAGCTACAGCTGCCGTCGCTAGTAGCTCCGTGACTGTGGTAGGTCATAACAGCGAGTGTTCGCCCTCCAGGAGCTACGACACTGAGTGTTTTAATAGTGGTAGCTTCACCTATTAGCGACCTCTGTTGGCACAGGTTGCGTGAATGCCACCTATCCCCAGCACATGGTTAGCTTTGGTCCCACCTATATAGGGTTGAGCGTTGTTCATTATATTTGAGCTTCTACTGTGCTGGCGCTCCCTTTCCCAGTATACAATCTCTATACTCGGCCAATCTACAGCCTCTGTGCCCAGGCTAAGCTGAGGAGTGCTTGGTGATATCGGACAGGCGGTATACCTGCCCTCTCCCTCTGTTGAGCTAGAACAGCTGTGTTAACTGAGATAAGTAGTGTTTTCTCAGTGCAACTACAATGGATGGCTCTCATATCTGTACATCCTGTGGGGCTTCCTTACAGCCAGATGATGGCCACGACCTATGCCCTGCATGCCTTGGTCCTGAACACCTGCGGGACGTGCTGTCAAACAAAGCCTGCATGGACTGCAGCTACTTGCCTTGGGCAGCAAGGGTTGCCAGGTTGGCGGGGATGGAAGGCCCAGTTGCTGAAGTCAACATCCCCCATCAGGCCAGTCACCTCCGGCCCGTCAGACACGCTCTAAATGGCAGGCAGAGGCTACAGCAGCTGCCCCCTCCAGGAAAAAAAGCGGTCTTACCATACTGGGTTGTCTTCTAAAGTTGAGCAGCTGTCTGCTGAATTGGTCCAGATGAGATCCCTGCTGGCTGACAGCCAGGGGCTGTTCCCCTGTTGGCTGATGCGGCACTCTCCCCACCAATGCCAGCACTGCTGCCAGAGGAGGATACACTCTCTTTGGCAGCTTCGGCTAGCCATTTCTGTGAGTTGGGGGAAGATGTAGGAGATGTGGGACCCCAGATGTCTGACCAGGGCTCCCACTCCTCAGATTAGAGTTTAGGGCCTGAGGTGGAGGACAATTCCATGTGCACTGTCATGTGCCTACAGGTGCGGGCCTGCCCCCACAGCCTTCACTATTCCCCATTCAGAGGATTATATGAAGGAGTTGCAGGCCTGTTGGAAAGACAGTAAGGCCTGCTTCCATCTCTCTGCAGACGAGCGGACCCTGGCAACCATGCATCATGCAGCGGGGGCTGGCCTGGATCGCACTCCGGCCATCGTACCTGCCGTTGCTTCTCTCATTGTGTCCCCAGACGAAGCTCTGCGAAGGGATGCTAGGTGCCCTCGATCCCAGTGTCGAATAACTGATGACTTGCTCATAAGGGCTTATGATGCTGGAGCACGTGCTTGTTAAAATGGAAAACTCCCTGTCACACCTCATGTTATCTCTCTCACTGCAAGAGGGAAGTGTGAATGCCGATGCGGTCACCTTCTGTGATGCCTCATTGGAGGAATTTGGGCTCATGATTAGAGAAATTGGAAGAATAATGTCCATCTTGGTCCAAGTTCGTCATCAGGTTTGTTTGTCCCAGTCAAACTTACCAGAGGTAGCCAGGAGAATGCTAGAATGCTGTGCAGCCTCCCGATGGAACATGTGGAGATATTTGGTCCTGAAGCCCAGGAAGCGCTGGAACAAACCATATCCAGGTGTGGCACACCAGGCAGCAGCTTGCTGGGCTTAGTCATGCCTCCTCCTGAAAGACCCCAGGTCGGTAGGCCTAGGGGTACTCCACTGATCGTTGTGATGCCCAGCGCACCCCACAGAGACCAGCCTGGGACTTTTGGGGCTTTGCTCGCCTGCCCCGAGACAATTTCGAGCTCCAGAGCATGACCGCCCCCCCCACTAGGGCCCCTGGAAGCCGGGGGGCAGAGATTGAGGCCTTGGGGCAGGTAGTCAGGTATTTTTTGCACCAGCAGCTCCAACAGTGGGCTACTCATGCTCCAGACCCGTGGGTAGTTGCCACCCTAACCCACGGGTACAAATACCGCTGCCGACCCCATGTCCGGCCGGGTCAGATGAGAGACAGTGCTGAAAAATGGCACAACAAAGAGGAACTGTGGTGATTTACTTCTTGAAGATAGCATAGAGTGCAGCTACAAGATGGTCTCTATGTGCCATCATGCATACAACATCTTATAGGTGGCAAGAGCCACAAATGCAGAAGCCACGATCACCTTGCAGTAAGGAGAAAAGTACATCACTCATAAAAATGTAGTAGAGTTAAAATTACCACTGATGAAACGCTAACTCAGCATGAGATTTTTGGGTCATTTGACCTATGAGAATGTCCAAAAACTACAAAGAGTAGTGAAAGGTATGGAGATTAAAGGAAATGCAGTAAAAACCAACCCAGTTATGTGAGGTGTGTACACAAAGTAAAATTACTTAACTGGTCTCACTAATTGAATAGATTATCATGTCAATGACTCTTTTCGATTCCATAACGCAGAACAATCTGTTTCATCCTTTTAACACATTAGCTGTGGTTACTTTTTTTTTAATCAGTCAATGAAAGCAGTCAAATACTAAGTAGGGATGGGAATCAAAAACCGGTTCTTTCTGAGAACCGGCTCCCAGTAATCCAATTCCTAGGAATCGTTTGTTTGCTTGCCTGTCAATTCCGCTTATCGGTTCCTCTTATGTCGCACATACGTAACAATATACTCCTCCAGGTCCTGTGTATTGTGTGTTTATGCTAGCACCAAATGAAGCTCCTTCCACCATATAGTTTGCTGTCCACCGCGGTGAATCCACCTCCTCCACCCGCAACAGCGCTGCCCTCCGTGCTGTGTTTGTAGCGTCTCTGTTGCTACGCTAATCACTTCCGGGTTCTGTACACTTGCGCTAAAGTTGCTTCTTGCACAGACTTTTCTTCCGAAAACAACAAACTTCCACAAGAACACACACCTCGGCGCCAGTTTATGTGCTCACAACAAGTAATCAGACATGATAGGGGGACTGGTACTGATTGTTGTCTTTAATTTGCTCTTTCACACCGGTTCACACACACACGGCTGATGACGTCACATGTATTAACGGGGACAGCGTCTCTGAAGGTCCCTTTATAGAAATGTAAACAAAGGCTAAACTAAAGCTTTACCATTTAAATACATAATAAGTGCAGCTGTACTTTTGGTTAATATGTTCTTTTTCACAGAATAATTATTTTTTTTATGTCTGAATTAGTGGATCGAGTTGTTCAAGTTCAAAAGGAGCAATGTAAATATTCTCAAATCGTTGTAGCCAAAATGTGTCATATGTTGTAATAATAATAATAATAATAATAATAATTCATCAATTTTATATAGCACTTTTGTATATATTATTTTTTAGTGAAAACAATCTATACCTGGTGAATTAAATAAAGAGTTAAGGCAAACAAATCCATTAGTATTATATAATTCCCTCACCCAATGAGAATCGACATGAGAATCGGTAAGGAATTGAATCGATAAGCATTATCGGAATCGGAATCGCTAAATTATTAACAATTCCCATCCCTACAAATAAGTATGATCTTCATTCTTTATAATTAGCAATGGCTTCAAAAATCTATAATATAAATGTATCAACATTAGACTGTATGTCAAAATAAATAAATTGGTTGAGCCTCTCTATATCTGTATGGAATTGTTCTATCTTCAAATCAAATTAAGACTTCTGCAGTCGAGTTGCTGCTTCTAGGGTTTGCCCTTTGTTGAAAAAAAGGACACTAAATGAGTCTGAACTATACATGTGAATCTCCATCACTGACAACGATTCATTATGCATATGCATTGAATCCCCTGGCAATTTGATTCATCCCTTTTCCGGATTCGATACAATTTGGTATTGATTTGATGGCGATTCAATACTACACAATGCGATACAATGCGGCTTTGTGCGATACAATGCAATTAAACATGATGCAAAAAAAATTATACCTAAAATGTAAATAGAAAATAAGAAGCTGCAATTCAGTATCGTACTAGAGGCAGAGGATTTATTGATTTCATTATCAGCAGCAAATTTAACAAAAAAAAGTGCAACTTCTACAGGTCTTATCACAAGTAGCGTTAGGATTTGGAACCAGATTTAACATAAGAAACAGGAATGGGTTCCTCACATTTGGAATCTGTTTTATCACACTATCCGAACTTAAACAGTAAACAGTGAGACAACATCACTCTCAATGAGTGACTTAAAGTGACACTTTTAGTAGTACAATGTCCATATTCCTGTCTGCCACACAGATACTATATGAACTCTTCAGCAGGTATTAGGCTAATACAGTAGTGAGCAGCAGAAAAAAATGTACATTTAAAATAATACCAAATAATAAAAACCTTTAACAGTGAGGTCTTTTACAACTGCTTGTGCAAAGAAAGATAAAAAACTATTGTTTAAAAGTCACAGCTGCTGTAAACAGACCCTCACTGAGTCATATTTAATGTCCATAAGACAAACAAAAAACAAAATAAAATAAAGTACAGTTTTAAAAACAAGTCTGGTGTCAGTTATGGCTTAATCACAGGTAGAAGATGCTGCCATAGTACCGCCTTGGACAAAGTTATTAGATACTTTTCTCACCAGTTTTGCTGAAGCTCTGATTCCAATCTGCCTCGGGGGTGGGGGGTAGAGCAGTGAGCCCCTCAGTTTGTATAAGGTTTGGCAGCACTGCATTTTTTTACAAACCACATGATTCTTGTCAAGTTGACCATCTTTCTACGCCTGATTTAAAGTTTTTAGGTGCATTATAAATCTAATCTATAGCTGCTGCTCTCACGGCACTCTGTGTTGTAACTTTGTTGCGGTACCAATGTGCTTCCCGGCTTTTCAGTCCGTGTTCGAAACAAAACGCGAAGCATTGATGGTGGGTTCAATGTGCCTCGGAAACACAGGATAGAATGAAATACAACATGACAAAACGTGCCCCGCGACCCTGAAAACAGAAACAAGGGGGTCAGAAAATGGATGGCTGATGAAAAAAATCGATGCAACCATGGATTTTACCGATGCAGGCACGCAGTGACCGATGCATCTCGATTTCACCCGTAAATTGGACCAATGCACACTGAATGAATCAATACACTCGCATTGTGCACGTTTGTATCTAGATATCAATTAATCTCCACATGCTTAGTCTGAACACAGCAGATAACAAGGATAGTATACAGCAGTAAATTAGAGCAGCTCATTCTGAGATTTACTATTTACCTATTTGCCGTGAGGGTTACTTGATTGATTCAACGTTCAATGAAATAAAAAGTTGGTCTACTTCTGTACAGTAGGTGGTGCCACCTTACCTACAATGACAATTGATGCCGACCTGAAGATGAAGAAGAATTATTAAAAGTCTTTTAACTCAGAATTCTGAGGTCGGAGATTGGAATAATGTCACAAAGAGTTATCAGAGTTCCAGTTACAAAGTCAGAAAACAAGATGGTGACATACGAAAGCTATTTTTGAGCTTACTTTGTCCGAATAGAAGCAACTTCTGGACAAATATGCAATCCATCTTCAGCTTTCAAACAAGGTAGATGAAGAAGAAGAAACATGAAGGTGCAGAAGGTAGACTATTTTTCTTTTGGCATATGTCATCGTTTAAACTAAACTAAAACACTAAACAGATTGACAGACAAAAATAAATAAATAAACACCACGGACAAAGAGGAAACCAGCTCAACTTTAGGATATTTAAGACTGGAAATGCAGGGGATTAACTGTGGATATGCGTTGATTCTTGTTGCAGAGTTGTAAGACATCCCACAAACTTACAAGAAAGCCTTGACATTATCTAAACTCAAGGCTGTGGAAAGAGGCTATGAATGAGGAGATGCAATCTGAAAGAAAAGGAGATGTTCATATAATACTACTTAGACAACAACCTAATGTTTGATGTCCGTTTTTCAGTTATCCTTTTTTTTCTTTACTAATATTCTTAGTTATTATTATTTTAATTTTACTGTATGCATATTCATCAGTTACACTCAGTTTGTGTAGGATTGCGAAAAGTCCTTGAACACACCATCAAACAATTTCACATGGCAACCAGCAATTTACTGCCATTGAGTGCAACCATTTTTAATCATTTTATCTATTAATGTTGCATGTACTGACAGCAAGCTAAAGTAAAGTAATTACAATTATCAATTGCAATAACGCATTTTAAAACCACCCAAGTAAATAGTTTTGTTATGGCACACCTTAAGGTAACTCCTTGCCCACTAACATGGCAAGGCACTGGTTGAAAATCTTTGTCCTAATTATTAGTGGTGAGTCAGCAGGGGAAAAGCTACCCAAAATCCATAATGCAGGAGGTACTGCAATGGTTTCTTGCCCTAAGTTTTGTTTTCTGTTTGTTTGTATTTTGTGTAGTGGCAGGTTGATAGCATTAGCATCTATTAGACTTTTTACAATTAATGCCATCCTCGGGTGTCAGTGTGGCCTTAATTTGCCTTCGTTAAACAGTGCTGGTTGAATTATTTACCGCTTTAAATAACAAAAAAAAAAACAACAGAAAATGTCAGTCAAACTGAAAACAAACAAGAGCTTAGTTATCTACTTCTTTACCTTCTCTCAAACACTTGCGCTCGCACACACACGCGCACACACACACACAACGAGCATTGCATGGTGTGTTTTTTTTTTTTTTGTTGGGAGTTTGACAAACAACAACAGTGACCTTTAAGGGAGGCGAGGCAGCATGGCTGTGATCACAGGGAATGGAAACAGAGCCAGAGTGAAATGTCAACCATCCCTGTGGTCTTAGCACTGATGCAAAATTGCCCAAAAAAAAGCGTGTGCCTGTGTGTGCGTGCATGTGTGAAAGAGAGAGAGTAGTAATCTTACAGTGTGTGTGTCGGATTTATTTGTGTGTAAGAATTGTGTCTATCAGAGTGTGAAAATGTATCACGGCAGAGAAATGCAGATGAGCATGAGAGAGACACTGCTGGCTCAGTCAGAGCAAAAAGAAATCATTGACAAAGCTAATGCTTCATCACTTCTACTGTGTCACTGAAGTTATATGATACTTAGAGATCTGGATGTATGTGTTGGAATAATATGAAAAATGAGCCGTTGGTGTGACTCTAATAATGTTCTAATGATAAAGCTGTTCAATCATGTTGGTTTACACAGTTTTGAACACGTAGGACACTCTTGGGTTGCACATGTATATAGTTGCAGCAGCAACCAACAACAGTGATCAAAGGTTACAGTGCCAAAATTCATTGGGTATGAAATTGATTGTACTGCATTCTTGCAGCTCCTAAACAGTGGAATGGACATGGACAGTACCCATTTTAAAAACTGCTCTTAAACCCCATTTTTATTCCTTGGCTTTTAACCCAGTATGAGACTGTGCTGTTGTTTTAGTGTCCCGTGATTTCTCTTTTGTCTTTTCACTGTTGTGCTTAATATAATAATTACATCAGTTTTTGTTCTTGTTTTTCTTAGTTTATTTTATTGTTTTGCTGCTGTTTGGATTTATTGTGTACAGCACTTTGTGCCAGCTGTGGACAGCCTTAAAGGGCTCTATTAATAAAGTTTAGTTAAGATGAGTTGAGTTGAGTTGAGTAAATACCTGATAACAATTGAGTGTGTTTAGAAAATCATCGAACTGCAATCTAGCATCCAAGACTTTGCGAACAACAGCTTAAAATGTAAGCAGTAATTATTCCGTGTTGCAACAATGAAGAAGCAACAGATAGGAAAGCAGGCAGGTATTGTAAATAACAGAGGCTTGAATGTAAATAACAAACAATCAAAAAAACCTAAAATTATTGTAAAAGACAGAGGGTCAAACCAAATACATTGGTCAAGATTGACCTGTGAGGTATTTAATCAAAGTGGAATCAGTATATCCAGGTTAACGGGGTGTTGCCTAGCTTAGCCAAGCCTTCTCTGATCATGCTGGCTATTTGTGTTTCACCAAACTAAGATCAGGCTGAAGAGCAGTGGCTTGGACAAGCCAGCTGTGAATGTGTAGGATAAGGGTGCATTCATGGCTTTATTCAGAAGACGACACGCAGTTAACCGTCTTACTGAATGCTAAAACGAAGACGGCGTGACTTCATCTGACCAGCAAGATGAGGGAAAAAAAACAATAAAGAACACACGTTTTAGAAGTTTCTTTAAGTTTCAACATTTTAAGAGTTGTAAAGTGTTAAAGTTAAAGCAACTGAAGCATTTATAATCAGACACTGATCCATGTGTGTTTGCTGATCCATGTGTGTTTGCTGAGTAGTTTTTGTTTTTCACACTGCACTACGTGTTCAAAGAAAAATGACAATACAGGAAGATTCAATGAAGTAATATTATTTATTAGACTTATGAGTGTTTTGAAGCATTAAACATTAAATTCACGTGCATTGAGGGAGCGCTACATATTTCACTTGTAAGGAATATACAATATTTTTACTGAATTCCCTTCTTGTAGATAGATCTGTGGAGCTTGCACACTGGGCTTTTCTAAGAAATGGAAAATTAATTAAAATATATAATTATTGCCTCCGTATAGTAATGAAATTACTGATAAATACTCACATTCCCCCTCCCCTGTTTGGAATGCAAAAATATATTTTTGTGACATTTTCTGTCAGTCAAAAAAATAAAGAGCAAAACGGACATTAACATGAAACGTTGGAATACTCCTCGTCATTTAATATATATATTTTATATAATATATAAAAATAACTGAAAGAAGCACTTTGATATTAGTTGGACCCTTTGCTGAACAATCAGAAGGATAAGCCAAGCCTTAAATTTAGCCTAGACAGGAGTAGGTCAGCAGCACAGAGTGGTGGTTTCTCTTTGATGAAACAGATAATCCAGTTACATTTCAGATAAACTGGCTTTAGCCTTAAACCCATTATTCAGGTTTTGTTAAATAACCCTGAGCAGTTGTTAGTTGTTTACACTGTAGGGTTCAGACATCTTGTTGTGATGCTTGAATCACAGTAGGCTATAGGGTCTACCAAAGGTGACATCTTTAACAAGTAAACAAGTCTGGGAGGGGATGAACTGCTGAGTCATATGTAACTACTATTTATTTGCACTGCCCCTGAATGTGTGTGTGTTTTTGTTATTGGGAGTGAACTTGACTTGTATATTATTCATTGTGAATTTTTCTTTTGGCTGTTACCTTTGGGGTTCGGGACCACAGCACAAATATTTGCATGTTTAGTTTGACATGGGTTTTTATCGATGCCCCTCCTAACACAGCCCACTGCATTTCTCCATCTTGCGACTGTCACAAGAAGGACTCTTGCTTATACTCCTAATGGCCACGTTTGCATGGGAGCTTTAATTCCTCTTTAATTCAGAATAAAAGTTAATTCCTCTTTAAACTGACCTTTTAAACACTTAAAGGTGCACTAAATCTCTAAGATCCCTCTTCCCCCCTCCTACCCCGCTGCTCTCTTGCAATGACTCCAAACTTTCCAAAGTCCCTCCCTCAGAGGAGCTAACAAGTAAACGTTAGTCCAACAGCAACATCACAGTAATATAACATGCTCTGTTAAAAGCATTTTACTGCAGCGCTTTATCTCTCTATGTGCACACACCTCAGCAGCAGCAACAACACTTACAGCAGCCACACAGAGGCTGCTGCGCGCACATGAACAACACATGCACCACAGATTTCTAGTGTAACAATTAAAAATCAAACATAATGTTAATCAAGCAGCAGTAATTACCTTTCAAGCAGAAAAGTCACCAATTACATCTTCTATTCCTCCACACCAGACACTGTAAAAAAGACAGCGCTCTAGCTACGGGAAAGGGGTGGGGCCTGTGAGCAATAGCTGTCAGACAGTCCATCAAACACAACCCTGGCTCTGATTGGTTCGTTATGCTCGGTCACGGTGCATTCTGGCAATCAGCCAAAGGCTGCAGGAGCAGCAGGGGAGACTCAGACCCTGCTTTTTCACACAAACTACTAGTTTGATGTAAAGCTGTCCTTACATAGTGACAGCTTTAGCAAATATGACAAAAACTCACTTTTATAAGAGTTGCAAACTGCACCTTTAATTCCTAATGCAGATTTAATTCCAAATTAAACTTAAATCCAAATTAGGTGGCTGGTTTATTCCGATTTTAATTCCAAATTAAATAAATCCTGAATCTTGTAAACACTTAATTCCGGTCCTTCTGCTCATGCGCAACTTGTCGTAATGACGCGTTGGTGACGACATAGTCCAGGATGGCCGCCCGAACTCTGGCTGAGACTATTTATTTAATAAGAGCCTTAAAAGACATGAATATAATGAAAAGAGGGCAACAGCTCTGGTGGACATTCTTGCAGTCAGCATGCCAATTGCATGCTGCATCAAAACTTGTGACATCTGTCGCATTGTGGTGTATCATAAAACTGCACACATTAGAGTGGCATTTTACTAGGACCAACCTAAGGCACACCTGTGCAATAACCATGCTGTTTAATCAGCATCTTGATGTGATACAACTGTGAGGTGGATGGTTTATCCAGGCAAAGCAGAAGTGCTCACTAACACAGATTTATACAAATTTGTGAACAATATTTTTCAGCTAATAAAAAATGGTAGCAAAAACAAAAGTGTTGCATTTATATTTTTGTTCAGTGTAGATGTACAAACTAAACATGCTAAAGAAAGTCAGATGAAGCTGTTAGCATATAGGAGACATCATCACGAGAGTGTACAGAAGCATGGGAATGAGGGAGTGAGCTCCTAGGCTGTATTGGTATTTTGAGATGTGATTGACAGGGGAGAAGTCTATTAGATGAGATTGTTAACAGGGTTGAGCCCGTTATCTGCTTCAGGCAGCCGTGAAAGGGGACGGCTGATTTACAAAGGAGCCATTGAGAATTTCAAAGGTGTTATCTGACTGATTTGGGATCAGGCCCACATCACGCTGAGCAGGAAAAGCTGGGCTGTTCTTGTATGTATGCTGATCAGTGTGCTTTCACGTCTCCTTCCTCACTCTGTGCTGGTTGCCACGTTCCTCTGTGTGCTCATTTCTGAAAGCATTTTAATCTTCTCTCTGTTTCTCTTTTGCAAACTTTGCAATTTCCTTAGCCTGCGATATAAAAAATGTCTTCTCTGCTACACAGTCTTTTTCCACATGCCAGAAACTCTGCTTACACTAACACAATTAATCCGTACAATTAAGGGTACAGAGATGACTAATCAAGCTAAAGTTTTGCAAGGAAGAGCCTGAAAGCAAATAAAGCACTTTGATTTGCTTACACCGTAGTTTCTGTTTTTTAAGCTGCATGAATATTTTATGTCCTTTTTGTTTATGGCGCTTGTGAGCATTAGTTAAGCAGCCGTCTCCACACAAAAAAAAATCTGTGAATACCAAATGCAGTTAAAGAGTGAAAAACTCAGCTTTCAGTGGTAGAATTGGAGCTAAAAAAATTAATAGTCCAGCTTAAAAACTTAATAGAACAACAGAACAGAAGTAAAAGCCAAGAGTTTTATGTGTGTGGATTAGTAATAAGTCAGTGTTTGAATTTTACTCTTTGTTGACTAACAGTGTTGTTTATGCCAGATAAACACTTTAGTTGAGTTGCTACCACAAAAGCAGTCCACATTTATGCAGTAAGAGTTTTGAACAGCAAACTATTCTGTGATCATCTGTATGGAAACAACACGTCTGTATCAAGATCTGGGGTGTGAGTGCGTTTTATATATTTCACATGCAAGTTCAATGCATTCTATGGCTCACCGCATTAAGTAATAATGCTGTTTTTTTTCTTGGCTATGAGTTAAAATGTTGTCAGATTTTGTGGTGTGTGGTTAGCAGGTTAGAGAGAGTTGGTGGAGAAATGTGGGTCAAGAAAAAAAAAAGGACTCGAGCCTATTAATCACAGGTGTGGGGCATTGTGATTAACCACCGCTCTGTTATATGTCATAGGGAGTGGCTGGAGAGGGGTATCTGACAGTCAGCAATGAAGATGAGCGTCTAAAAATGGATAACAAAATATTCAACTAACTGAAACTCTATTGTTTCTTGTAATGGAATTGAGTATAAATTGATTAAAGGACATAAACAAACAAGTAAACATTTAATGGCTAATGTATTCACATTTGATTTGAAATAAGTTCAACCAACATTTAACAGAACGTTAACCTTTTCTGCTCTTATTTTCAATACTCAATACAACAAAAAAAACATATTAGATTTACCTGACCCTTCTGACCCTAATATCTGGGCTTGACTTAACCAAATATTCGCAATCCCAAGGCAGCTGTACTGCAAACCCGGTTATCAACACAATCATTTAATCCTAGGTTTTTGAATCTGGTACGCTCACCATTCATCTGACAATAAATGGGCAGCATTTCAATCAGTCAATTTTATTTTATTAAAGCACACATAATTTCACACCATGACAACATGAGGTGTGCATTCCAGTTGTGCATGTAAGTACCTATAAATGAATGAATGAATGCAGGTCTGCAATGGTGTGCAACAGTGCAGATCATTTTCCAAGAGAACTGAATGATCTGGAGATGGTGCTCCATGGTGGTGTATAACTTCAAGCATCCATGGAGTTGTTTGTTTCATTAAATACATCAAAACAGTGCTGCCAGTCGACTTAGCCAAATCTAGAAAACATTGCGTCAGAACATATTGGCTTACATGTGTTAGCTTATATTTTAACAAGTTCTGTCATACTATCATAGACAGATTACATCATGGGCAAAATGGGCACGTGCCCAGGGCCCTTGATGTTCAGTTTTTTTAAATTTTTTATTATTATTTATTTATTTAAAAAATATGTTTGTATTAGAATTTTTGTGGTTTTGACAATGCAGTATGATAATAAATCATATCAATGTTAAATAATGTATAATATTAGATCATATATGTGAGAGTTTGGAGGGGGGATTGACCAATCAGAAGGGTGATTTGGAGACAGAGTGCTGAGTGTTGCTTTAGCGCATCAAGTCGTTGTTGAAGGACCGTAAAGTTAGCATGCTGAAGTTTGCTTCCACAGACTGGTTGAAAAAGGTTGTTAGTCATTTCTGAACAAAAAGAGTCAAGGAGATTGCTTCTCTTTGATTATGTTTAGGTAAAGATTATGTTGAGATTATAGATCGAGAGCTGACAGTTGATGCAGTGGCCAAGCGGTTAATGTATTTTCCAGAATCTACAATGTGTAAAATGTGACAAAGCAATAAAACAATGAACACGTATAGGATCTGTCTCATAAAAAATAAAGAAACACTTGAGATCAGCGCAGATTCACGCGAGAAGAGTTGTTTGTGCATCTGTAGTGGCAGATTCGAGAAGTTGTAACAACAGAGTTGTGATTGTAAACAATAATTAAGTAATACAAAAAACTAAATATTTTTTCTGTGATTTCACATTCAAAGCATACAGGTGTGAATATTTTATTTGGGTTTAAATCTTAAAGTCCCATATTATGCTATTTTTCACCCATCCCCATTTATTCTAAGAACCCCTAAAACATAGTATTTGAGGTTTATTTTCCCAAACTCGCCTGTTTTCCAGAGTTTTAACCCTCTGAAAAATGACTTCCTGAGCAGTTCTAAAATTGGGCTGTTTAGGGGCCTACTTATGCGTAATCATGAGTGGGCGTGTCTTTAGACGCTGACTTCATACCTCGCTCTTTTAAGAGGGAGATCAGTGATCACAAGAGCTAATTTATTTTGCTATCCACACTCTGTTGTTATTGTGTTCAGTCAAAAAAAATTACACTTCAGTAAAACACATCGCTCTTTAAGCGGTTATTGTTATTGTGAGTCTGTCGCAGCTCTTCAGGGTCCGCGTTTATCTCAGCAGCAGCAGTCATTCAAACTCTCACCGGAGTGTTAAGCTGCTAAGTCACTTTCTTCTCCTGCTCTGCTCTTCTAACTACAGAAATAGTGCATTTAAGGTGATAATCATTTGTTTTGTCCAAACACTGCGTTGTATTGCATCACAAACACGTCAGATCAGCAATACAAGGCGATATAACAGGTACTTAAAATGTGTCTGCTCCAGCTACACCATTGCTGCCCACTGCTCCTCAGGGAGGGGTTAAAGGCAGAAAACACATTTTGTGTATGTAGCTTTACATATATGACAATAAAGTATAATATATTTTCGTTTATACTAGAACAGTAGGTTACACAGAAGTGCCTGAACACATATCACTGCGCCAATGCACCGAACCACAAGATGCGCTGGAAACCACAAGAGCGGAGTACCCCTCCGCATGTATGTTCACTGTGGAGGCGCGGTACCGGCAGCAGGGGAGTTCTGTATTTAGTTTTACGGGTAGCCATCACTCCTTCGCTAGCAAAAAAAAAAAAACAATGGCGGACTTTTGCAAAAGTTTTTACCAGGTTGGGCATGGAGTCTATCATCCCATCATTTGTGACATGAAATTTATTTCAAGGAGGTGTGAATTTTTTATACACAAGCTCACATCACATTTTACAAGCTCTCTCATTTCGCATCGACCTTCATACTAAAGCTGAAATCACGATGCTTCGGAATCTGATGTGTAGTTAAGCGGCGCGCCTCACGCTATGCGTGCGTCAGGAAGCACAAAGAGCTGCGCGTCCCTGCGGCGTCAATGTGATGGGAAGAGTTCCTCGGTGCACACACAAATGGTTTTACACATTGCAATTCTACACACACGGATTGAAACACACACACAGATCAAGGCACAGACACACAGATTGTATAAGTGCACACAAAAATCGTTTTGTTACAACAAGGGCCCCAGGGGCCCGTGGCAAGTTTGTACCCAGAGCCCATGGTCATGATGATCCGTGTATGCATAATAACTATATGCATCACAAAACCTTCCTTCAAAGGGGACTGTGTAGTCATCAGTACAATTACAACATAAGTCCAACTTAAAATCTAATCAAAACTGTCTGGGACAGTGTTTTTCCAAAGCATTCATATGTTTTAATAAGAGAAACAGAAATGACAAACTCATATTTTTATGTAAAAAAAAAAAAACAGTACAATAAGTAGCATGGGTTCGGCTTTGTCAAAGACAACCAGTAAAGTCATCACTAACATATTACTAAGTGCTGCTTGCATAATCATATGCATTTTGCTACCCCCTGCAGGCACATAATGAGAACCTTTTAGTTTTGTGGAATTTCTGTACAGCGTGTTGTTTCTCCATTCCAACAATCTTCCTCTAATTACTTAGTAAAAGAAATAAAGCATTTAAAAAATCCAGTCTTGTATCTCAGAAGCAATGCTCTTTATTACCTTTATCTAGACCTAACCAATTAAGCTGATGTTTTACAATCCCCTTTAGCTTCATCAAGATTACAGTCACAGAGAAACATTGATACAAAGTAAAGTGTGAATGGAGAGCTTTGAAAAGCATTTTCCATTTAACCACCAACATGCAGTAATATTTAAAACAATATTAGTTGTTTAAATGTATAAATGCACAGCAGGAACTTCAGTTTAATTCTTAAAGGTATCAAATAAGCTATTATAAACTATTCATGTAAATAAGGTTACTTTAAGTTAATCTTAAAAAAAATCTTTTTTAATTGATAATTTATATTGAAGTATCAAATAATACATTGTCTATGTTTGAAAGTAATTGCACAAATCAAAAATGTATTTTTTAAATCACTTCTAGTTTTAAGTTAATAAATTGTGTTAAAAACAACTGTAAGGCCTACTGCTATAGTGCATACGGAAAGTATTCACAGCGCTTTGCTTTTCCCACATTTCATCATGTTACAGCCTTATTCCAAAAGGGATTCAATTCATTTTTGTCCTCTAAATTCTAGACACAATACCCCATCATGACAATATGAAAAACGTTTTTTTTTTTTTTTAATGTTTGCAAATTTATTAGAAATAAAGAATGAAAATATAACATGTACATAAGTATTCACAGCCTTTGTTGTGGCACCTTTGGCAGCAATTACAGCCTCAAGTCTTTTGGAATATGAAGCCACAAGCTTGGCACATCTATCTGTGGCCACTTTGGCCCATTCTTTTTTACAGAACCTCTCGAGCTCCATCAGGTTGGATGGGGAGCGTTGGTGCACAGCCATTTTCAGATCCCTCCAGAGATGTTCAATGGGAGTCAAGTCTAGGCTCTGGCTGAGCCACTCTAGTTGTCTTGAAGCCACTCCTTTGATACTTTGGCTGTGTGCTAAGGGTCGTTGTCCTGTTGAAAGATAAACCGTCGCCCCAGTCTGAGGTCAAGAGTGCTCTGGACCAGGTTTTCTTCCAGGATGTTTCTATACATTACTGCATTAATTTTTCCTTCAATCTTGACTAGTCTACCTGTTCCTGCTGCTGAAAAACATCCCCACAGCATGATGCTGCCACCACCATGCTTCACTCTAGGGATGGTATTGGCCAGGTGATGAGTGGTGCCTGATGTCCTCCAAACATAACTCTTGGCATTCACGCCAAAGAGTTCAATCTTTTTCTCATCAGACCAGAGAATTTTGTTTCTCATGGTCTGAGAGTCTTTCAGGTGCCTTTTGGCAAACTCCAGGCGGGCTGCCATTTGCCTTTTATGAAGGAGTGGCTTCCGTCTGGCCACTCTACCATACAGGCCTGATTGGTGGAATGCTGCAGCGATGGTCATCCAGCTGGAAGTTTCTCCTCTCTCCACAGAGGAACCCTGGAGCTCTGTCAGAGTGACCATTGGGTTGTTAGTCACCTCCCTCACTGTGCCTTTCCAAATCATGTCCAATCAACTGAATTTACCACAAGTGGACTCCAGTTAGGCTGTAGCAACATCTCAAGGATGCTCAGTGGAAACAGAATGCACCTCAGCTCAATTTTGAGCTTGATCTCAAAGGCTGTGAATATTTGCCAAAAATCTCAAACAAATGTTTTTCAGTTGTCATTATGGGGGATTATGTGTAGAATTTTGAGGAAAAAAGTGAATTTAATCCCTTTTGGAATAAGGCTGTAACATGATGAAATGTGGGAAAAGTGAAGCGCTGTGAATACTTTCCGTATGCACTGTATATATTACATGCAACAAAAGTTTCAGTTAACTCAATGCTTCATTGGTTTTAAAACCTTTTATCAAAAAAATTCTTTAATCTTTATTGTTTTAAACTACCCTGAATATCAATACCGTATCACTACGGACGTATACCAGCATGGCTGACTTCATCATCTGTCCAGATAGTTTCTCCTTGGCTCAACTTTTTTTTTACCTTAGTTGTTTAAAACCAATCATGAATTTCACATTTGGTATGATAGTATTTAGTTTTATGCAGGTTATTAAGTATCATCATTATTTTTTTTCATCGTGAAGGGCTGTCATTGAAAAAGTGTGGCCACCTCTTGTTTAGATCAATTGACAGCTTGTTTGGTATTCATCAATATTAATTCCCTTTTTAATGTGCTTCTGTGTCATTTTGAGGTTACACATCGAAAGAGAAACAAAGAACTTGTCCTGTTGTTATCATTTTTGGCATGACCTCTTATGAATTAATTAATATATAAAATAAGATTAATTTCATACAGTGATTCACAAGCCAAAGTAACTGCTCCTATTCACCCCAATATATAATACTATTCTTTCAAAAGGGGAAATAGACGTATCTTACTATGTGGCTATGTGTTGATTGCTCTCCTTTTTTGTCATTCAGAGACTGACCAGATCCAGATGATGTGTTTTCCTCTGTAATCCACATACAGTGGAATACCAGTTTTATGTAATACTCTATATCACAAACACACAAAAAACGTCATTTCAAACCATGAGGGAAATGTGGTTTCTTTTTTATGACACTTTTAGGTCATGCTATGAAAATTTGGTTGCAGTTTTAATTAGATCTCTAGACATTGAGCCAGAAGCAGCATTCCTACTTTACAAAAACCAAGCATCAACCTGTTTTTTTAAACCTGTGAATTTTTTTGGTGATATGCTAAAGATTACATCACTATTTTAACTGATTCTTTGTATGGCTTCAAAAAAACATTTCCCACATTATTTGCAATATGTATACTTAAAATTGGTTTGTGTCACACAAATTGTATTTTCACTTTTCATGCGTGCCACCACAAATTCCACATTTTATTGATGTTGCTGGGGGCGGCTTTCAAACCCATGCATCTTGGTTGGCTCCTTATCCACCCGCTTCTTTATAGGTAAGGGGCAAGCTGTCACCAGGTGTGAGAGAGGGGTACACTCTGGACAGGGCACCAGTAACACAAACAATCTGAGTAATCTAGAGAATCCAACCAAATTAACAGTCATGCTTTTGGACGCAGAAAGTGTCCACCCCAGGGCTTAAACCAAGGACCTTCTTGCCTTGAGGCAGATGTGCTAACCACTCCACCATTGCGCGCTCCCTATACCTGAACGCTGGGCCTTGGACTGCTTGGCCATTCTGACTGATTGGTAGTCATTACTTCTGATTACTACATAAAGCTGGGGTTTGTAGAATCTTGGGGCGCTCCACGCTCCCCCCTCCCCTCCTGAACGAAATTTGCGTGCACGCGCACACTGTGGAACTCTTTGTGGAACTGTTTTCTCCATAGAGACTAGTAACAAATGTAGGAACTTTATCTTGTGCTCTTGGAGAGTTTACTGACTTTTTAGAGACATGAAAGCACGAATCACTCACTGCTGTGTGGACAGTAAGAGGCTCAGAGTCACAGCTGCTGCTCAAACACAAGCAGCTGATCAGAGCAGACACTCTCCGTCCACTCTGCAGATGAATTGGGTCTGTTCTTTCCACCTTAGATAATTTTAATAAGTTATATATTTTGCCTGTTCTCACTCTCTCTCTCTCTGACTCAGGGCTGCGCTGTCTGAAAGCGGATTGCTCGCAGTTCGTTGCACACGCCGACTCCGTGATCAGTGTTCCTCCTGAACAATGGTCTTCCTTTTTCCTCTTGCTTTGCCGTGTAACCGCTGTGCCAAAAGCCGTTTTAGACTTCAGCTGGAATATAATGCCACGGGACTGTTCCTATTCTCAGAGCGAGAAGACCAGATTGCTCGTCGGCTTTTGACCAGCAGCTCGATCAGCCAATGGTAATGCTTAAAACAGCTCATGGGATCGCCCTGTTGGTAGAAAGATCTCTGATTGGCTGAAATCCAGCGTCATGCTCCTATTTCTAAAGCTCATTTACAGGGCCAGGAGAAGGAGAAGAGATTCACTGTCCACTCAGAACACTTTGGATTACAATATGCAATACAAGATAATAAGATGATTAAAAAAAACTTACATACCCCAGCTTTAATGCGACATTTCATTCAGGGTTAGGGTAAAGGTTGTAGTTAAGGAGATAAATAAAATTAAAACATATCAATGAATCATATTAATGCAATTGGCTCCAGGCAGCGAGACACAATTTTGTGCTATCCAGCACAAAAAATACATTTATCCCTGCAGCATGAAAAATATGGGGAAATCATGTTGCCATGCACAAAAGATTAAAGTTTACGTGTCAATTTCACGGTTACAACACTGTAAGACTGGGCTGCTGCTACAGGATCCTAAAAGGCTCACTTTACAACACACATTAATCTGAACGTTAGTCATATTTATTTGTTGTGCTAAAAGAAATACAGTATGTGGAGAGGAATTGAGAAATATCACTGAAATTATAAAATGTAGAAGATATTCAATACTCTGTGTGTACTGTGTGTTTTTCCTGACTTCTTAGGATTGAGTCTATCCAGAACAACAGATGGAATTGATACACAGAGTTGCATGAGTGACTGAAAAGTCCTATGTTGATTCCCGGTTTATAAGCGCTGATTTCCTCAGAGGCAGGGGAAAGATGAACACATCAAGGTGGGAAATAAATAACGCATGATGGGAAGTGTGTAAATACTGCATTCTCTGTTTCCCGGCACACACGGAAAAGTCCCTGGGATGAAAATGTTACATGCATCTGAGATAAGCAAATGCCTTTGAGCGACATCCCTCACTTTCACTGCAATGCATTATTGATCATGACTTCTCATAGTGAGAGAGTGCTCCTTGGTAAGCTCCATCAGATGAGCCAGTAATTCTGTTAGTGAAAGTTTATGACACATAGAGGAAGGTGAGAAAAATGTGTAGGAGTGGTGTTCATAGTTCAATGAGCATCTGGTTTCTTTTAACTTTGTCTATGACCAAAACAACAAACAGACAAGGTTTTGTAACATCAAATAGCCTAAATACACACAGGTCGTTCTCTGCTCAATGTTTGATGAAGAGATTATTAGTTACAAGTTTGTAAATTTACTAAAATATACTGTTCAAAAATATAAATGCAACACTTTTGTTTTTGCTCCCATTTTTCATGAACTGAACTCAAAGATCTAAAAGATTTTCTATATACACAAAAGACCTGTTTCTCACAAACATTGTTCACAAATCTGTCTAAATCTGTGTTTGTGAGCACTTCTTTGCAGAGATAATCCATCCCACTTCACTGGTGTGGTATATCAAGTTGCTGATTAGACAGCATGATCAATCAAGACATTCTCATCCCCAACTCTTCACATATTGACGATCAATCAGGACCCCTTAGCGTCAGTGTTCGACGCATGGGGTACCCCTATGGCGTTCATTTTTTACGCTGAGGGTCTGCGCTTATATGTTCTGCCCAGTCTTTTCAACGGGCTTACGTCAGGTCACGTGACTGCTGACTCCTCAATAAAAAACATGGCGGAGATCTTGTTGATTTTAGTGGTAAATTGCCTTATTTCAAGACATTCATCTAGGACCCAAGAGTACCATGTGCTGTGAATTTCACTCATCTAGGAGCTAAGAGGCCTTTGCAGAGAAACATGGAAGGGAAAAGCCCTTTCTATGCTAGTAGGTTCTCTGAGACAGTCACTGTTCTAGATCATGTCTGTAAAATCTGGTGTCTGAAGCCCGAGTATAAATGTTGAAGCTGGATTTTTAAGCCACAAAAGCTCTTATGAGTGTTCAAGTCACAGACCCTGTATGTTCTCAGTTTCACAAGGGTCACATTTTTTCCCTTTAAACGTAGGAAGCAAAGTTTTAGTATGTTGTTCTGCCATCCCTAAGGGTCACATCCGTGGTGTTTTTATCCCCTGTTGTCCGTACAGGGCGTGGCAATTTCAATCAAGACAGGAAGTTAAGCAAATATATCATCAATTCAGATGAGATTTATAGCATATATTCAAATTTCTGCTAGAAACCAATAAATAAAGTTCCTGCCTTCCTGCAGCTACTTCCTGTTTGGGAGGGGTTTATGAAATGAGACCACCTTTATATGATAATCTGATTCTCAGAGACCTCATAGTTCAAGTTTCAGGTCTGTATCATTTGTAGAGGCTTCATAAGAGCAAAAGAGCAACAGGGTCAAAAGGTCAACAGGCTTTAAGTTAGGGCTAGGCCTCAAAGAGCTAAGAGAGATATTTAGAGCCCCTTAAATATTTGTCTTTGTTCCAACACTAACAGCATGAACGAGGAAAATTACTCCATATCATTTGGATCATTTTCACACATTTAGGACCAACTGTTTGACTCGTTTCATAGCAGGGACCAATGAACATTGACACCTGCTATTAGCATGGCTGCTATTTGAGTCAACAAAAGCCTCATTTCCTGATACATGATTCTTTTCCAACTAAATCCCAATAGTGTAAGATATTTTTAAAGCAGGTTTGGATCAGACACATTTTGCATTGTTTTTGAATATTTTCAAGTGATTTAGTAAATGTAAAAAAAAAACATGGCTTTGTCCTATATACAGTATATAAAAACACTTATGGATTAAAAGCTTTGCTAAAATCAATATTGAGTTATACACAGTGCCGTATTCACAAAAATCTTAAATAAAGGGTGGTATTCAGTTGCTTCCCTGAACCCTTTAGTGACGCAGTTTCCTCACCTGCTGCACAAAATTAATCAAGATTGCAGCAATTATTAGTGCACGAGCAGAAGTGGTGCAGACCGCCCCTATTTAAATGATCGTTTTGCTCGTTTAATGTGGAGACAAGCACTGACATTTGAGGAAATTAGATTTGAGGCACATGGTCTTCTCCGTCAGCTGCACAAACATTTATTAATGTAGAAAACTTAATAAACAAATAAAAGACTTTTTTTTTTCTTTTTTTTTTTTTTTTTCAAACACAAATTTTAAAACCAATTATATTTTTCCCCCTCTTTTAATGTGGGTGCTCCATTCGGTTCTGTAACTTTGCTCTGATCAGTAATCCAATTTCGAGCAATCGTTTGTTTGCTTATATATATATATATATATATATATATATGTATATACATGTATATTTCACACTATGTACTGCATAGTGTGAAATACATTTTAGTTACATACCTGTGCTCCAGTCTAAATGTCTGGATGACAGAGTGTTACAGGCACGGCCTGTCACTTTAAGAGAGGTGTTGCATTGTGGGAGGTGAAGGCTTGACCGGGTTGTTTACGTGTGGGAAATGTAGTATTTTGTCTGGTCGGTCCGGGAGTAGATGTTCACAGGTGCGCTCTCTGTAAGTTTTGGATGCAGCGTGTTTATTACCTAAGAAAAGAGAGGATTAAAGCACATCATACCCTCAGATACCTGCCTGCTTCTTCCTTCCTGCACTCACCGGTATGCAGAGTCGGCATTACGGACCGCTGTTGTTACCGGTAATAACGAGCCACGGCTGGGGTAAAACTCAGTGAAATACCAGACCTCCTTACCACGGTTCGGAGATAACCTGGCAAAGGTAACAAGAGGTGACAGTAAAATGACTCAAGTTGGGCTGCCCTCTCTGTCCAGCTTCTCACATTGTCAGCCCATGGTTGATGACGTGATCAACTAAGGTTGCTCTGATTTCATTTGGGAGAAAAAAAAAAAAAAAAAAATTAAGAGTTGCCTTCTTTTTTGGCCATGAACTCTTCTAACAGCTCTACCCCTACCTCTCACACAGAATATTTTCGACTATGACTATCTGAGATCTGACACCAGATTCTGAAAGATTGAAGCCTCTGGCTTGTTTCGTTATCCCGTAATCAGTCGAGCAAGTTTTACACAAATTTTCAGTGTCAGAGCAAAAAGCTGAGAAAACAGCCTTTTTCTAAAAAAAAATATTTTTTTGCTTTAGTGACAACTATAACATCTGAACATTGTTTCCTTATATAAAACAAAAACAAAAAACCACTGATACAGGGCTTTTGATGACAAAATTATTTTTATTTTGCTATCTGGGTCAGAGTTGAATAGATTTCTTACTGTATTTTGGCGTTCCTCCAAGTTTCTTTCAATCTGCACACACGCAACTTGCTCTTCTTCCCGGACATGCCGAGTGTCACTGCTTGCCCTGTTTTTTTTTATTTATTTTTTTTTTATTGTTTTGTCTCACCATCGCCACACTCTCCAATAGTCGACTAAAGGTTCCACACATGCTCTGGTCGGGTGTGCGTTGCTGTGCGCAGGTGGGAAAATTGACATCATCTCTTGTAGCGCCATTTTCTGTCTCGTAAACGCATTTCCTCTCCAAGGTGCGCTGTTACCACCTACATGTCACCTATTATTTTGCTATCTGGCTGACAGTTGAGGCCCACCCTCCCCCTGTCAATCACACAGACATTACTTCCTCTTCCTCCCGACACATAGTGCTGACCCGGTTAGTTGATGGTTTTATCTCATGTTCGCAACTATCAATAATCCACTCAGGTCCACCTATGTTCTGTGTTAGTATGTGGTGTTCTGAGCTGCTTGATAATATACAATATCTCTTCATAGCACCATATTCTCACTCGTTCCTGCTTCTCCCCCCCAGCTAATGGTAGCATCAGTAGCTAATAGCACATCTAAAGGTGTACTGCTGCCATCTTCAGGGCACAGTTGGTCACTACATCATCCTACAGCTTAGGTAGTGATGAGGGCCCTCGGCCAGGTTGTTTTTTAGTAATCTCCGTGAAAAAACGTAAATGACGAGTTATCTCGTCAATGGCACTGAGTGAGTTAATCAAGTACAGCTCTCCAAAACCAACACAGCTTGTTGTTTCTGCGCAGGTCTTCTGGATTTAACACCGAAGGTGAAGCTAACTGATTGTCTCTCTGAAGAGTACGGATCTGAACACAGGTGCATTTTGTTGATGGCATTTTGAATGCACAGAGATACAGTGACAAGATCCTGAGGCCCATTGTTGTGCCACTCATCCGCGACCAACACCTCATGTTGCAGCATGATAATGCACGGCTCCATGTTGCAAGGATCTGTACACAATTTCTGGAAGCTGAAAACATCCCATATATATATATATATATATATATATATATACATATATACATATATGTATATATATATATATATATTAGGGACGTAACGATTCACTCAACTCCCGATTTGATTTGCTTCATGATATGATTCTCTCACGATTTATTTTACAAAATGGGACTGTAGACAAATGATGACTGAAAAATATTACTTTATTTTTTTTGTGAAAAAACTAGAACATACTGTACTATTTTCCTTTTATTTTTCATTGTCATAAGAATCCCTTTATAAACTATTCAAAACAATCCAATTTAACTAAAAATAAGTCCTGAATGAAATAAATGGAGGAAGGAGGAATAATACAAATGAAGAAGAAGCCTATTAATTTAAATTCTGGTTATATAATAAACAATGCAAAACTGCATAATAGTTCTTTTTCTTTTTAAAAGTGCAACTGAAAATGTATTTCAGTGAAGAAGAGATGCTATGCTAGCAGACAGAGCTAATAGAAAAAAACTTTTACAGATATTCACATAATATTAGATATTGTTTCGGTGCTAAAGGGGTAAGAAATCATGTATTAACATGTTTAAGCGTAGTAGGCGATTCCGCCCGTCGCCTATGCTTCTGGACAAGAGAAGGATTAATAGATAGCACCCTCTGCTGTTTAAAAAAAGTACTGCAATTCATTTTCAGAGAATCGATATGAATTGTGATACCTATGAATCAATTTTTAAATATCTTTACGATTAATCGTTACATCCCTAATATATATATATATACTGTATATATATATGTGCAATATTGTAGTTTTCTATATCGCCAAAATAGAAAATTCAATATACTGTATCTTGAATTACGATACATCGCCGAGCGCTAATCCCTACATTATAATACGGCCTAAATGAAAACATAAATGTGTATATGAAGCACATGTGTTCATTTAATATACGTACAGTTCATATACAAGTCAACACATTGCATATATACTGTTAATTTCACATTGCTTGTCTTTAAGTTAGACATTTACATTTTATTTTCATTACATATTTTCTTGAAATTTCTCGTGCTCACTCATGTGTTAGTGTATATTTTTGGCGCTTGTGATTGGCTGATTTTTCATGGTGACTTATGTGGGAGCCGCTAAAATCTCAGTTACCCATCCTATTGCTCTATAGGAAGGTAAACTCTCTGTCCTATTTTCCAAGGTATTTACACAAGTTCTTTGCTTTTTTCACCAGAACGTCTTCATCCATCCATCTCTCTTCTGAGTTGTTTCTGGGTTTTTTGCCACTGTCGGCAATAATCTCGTGAGAACTGTCACTCAGGCCATTTCAGGTGGCAGTTCCTGCGAGGCTAGTGACACCGTTCAGTTTGAAGAGACTGAGGAATGTTTTTATTTATTTAATTATTATTACATTAAAATACGGGATATTTCCGAGAAAATACTAATACAGGACGATGGCGGGAAAGAGGGGTAAAATACGGGAGTTTCCCGGCCAAAACGGGATACTTGACAGGGGTGCACCTGTGAGGTGTGATGGATTGTCTCTGCAAATTAGAAGTGCTCACTAACAGATTTAGACAGATTTCTGAACAATATTTGAGAGATAGTCTCTTGTGTATATAGAAAATATTTTAGATCTTTGAGTTCAGCTCATGAAAAATGGGAGTAAAAACAAAAGCGTTGTTTTTATTTTCATGTTCAGTGTAGTTCACCATCATGTGCAAAAAACGGTTGCAACTGCTTGGTTAGTGATGGCTATTTCTAAGGTTCAGGGGCCTCATTTATAAACGCTGCGTACATGAAAAAAAAAAAAGAGTACGCCACTTATAAGCAACTTTGGGACCTGGCGAGATAGATAATGTGCTTACCTCCATGGCAACTCTGACCTTGTCGTAGGCACAAAATCATGATAAAAAAGGGGTGTCAACAAAACCATTTCGTCATCGTCATGGTTGACGAAAACAACACTGGTTCACAGAGGAGGGATGGCTCCAAGTGCTCCGAATTATAAAGGTGAACATCAATGTGTCTCTGATGCTCTTGCTTTTGTATATTGTTAGATTGTGAAGGTGACTCTCATTACTGTTTTTGAAGTCTGCTGTGTCCCTTTGCTTTATAAAAGCAATTAACTACTTTTGTTTACTCTCTCTCTCTCTCTCTCTCTCTCTCTCACTCACTCACTCACTCACTCACTCACTCACTCACTCACACACACACAATTAGTCAATCGCCTTCCTCTGTGCATTAGATTTTAGGTTAAATGTTCCTTATTGCCTTGGTCTCCCAGTGTTGGAAACTCAAATTCGTCTGTTCTCGTTAGCTTGGTTAAATAGTCCCGACTATACTTTAATTAGTGTGAAAAATCAATGATATATAAAAGAGGGAGAGGGTTTTTGTTAACCCTTTATTGTCTACTGTTGCTTAGTCTTTTAATCAAAGAGCAAATAAGAACACATATTGCTGCTTTTCACTATCAACAATTGATGATGTAGCAGTGTGTAAATAAGTCATTAAATGCAGGGCTTCAGTTCTTGCATATTCTAAGTTGTGCCATATACTTAAACTTCTAGATATAAACAAATATGTAATCAGAAGCCCATTTATGTTGCTCACAACTTTTATTAAGTTTTATTGAGTTAAATAAGAGTTTGTCAGAGTAAACGTAGTGCTTTATAGAGGATGTAGTATAATGATTGCTGTGAGAACAAATGTCTTTGAAGTGACGTTAAAGCAATGTGGCTTTAACATTAACTTTAACTGGATAAATATGAAAAAGCCTAAGGTGTGTAACAAAGTCATGTTACTTTGGAGAAAATAGGTAATTCTTTCAAATACATTTTGTGCCATTTAAAGGTTCATTCCTTCATCAAAAGTACAACTTCAATCAATGACATGCTGCAGGAATATTATCAGGTTTTATTAAAACGTATTGAACTGATCAATATTTGGATCGGGGTGAATAATATGTTGCTGTTCTATTTCATAATATTTTGTGAGATGTCTCACTATGGGATGTTGCCTCTGCTACATTTCTCAGAGTACCTATTTCACTCTGCCAATCCTAATTGGCCGGTGAAGCACATCAGTTTGACGGGAGAACCTCCCACCTCCTATACAGGAGGGGACGAACAGGTGCGTGTCATTCTTAAACCTCTTCTCCTCTCTTGCGTTTTTTTTTTTCGCAGGTGGGATTTTCTTTTTTCCCGCCGACGAACGCTGGCAAGGCTGATGCTTAGCTTTTTATACCACACCAGGCTCCGCGTGGTGTGTGCTGTCCTTTGCTGCCGCAAGGAGTGAAACTCCAAGCTCCAGCACCGGCTGTCTGCTCCTTCCAACCCTGCTCCTTCTAACACTGCCAACAAGATGGAATTCCAGCTGTGGGTGGCCTTACTTGGGCTCAATCCCGTCCGTCATGTTGCACTGAGAGTTCTGGTAAAGCCAGAGTGCAGTGCTGCGTCACTGGCGGACCCCCGGCTTCCTGAGAGATGGTGTGCCCTTGGGCGTTGTCACAGACAGGAAGGTGATCTCCACCGACGCCAGCCTGTCAGGCTGGGGTGGGATTCACGAGGGCAGATCTGTGCGGGGCCGCTGGAATGGGTCCCTCCAGCGCTCACATAAATTACTTGGAACTCTGTGTTTCTGACGCTGATCCACTACCCCTGTCTCTCAGAGGACATCATGTCCTTGTGAGGATGGACAACACCACGGCCGTGGCGTATATCAACTGGCAGGGTGGGTTACGCTCCCGTTGGTTGCTTTTGCTGTCACGCAGACAGATCCTGTGGAGTGTGGGGCATGTCCTCTCGCTGAGAGCAACACACATCCTGGGGATCATGAACGTGCGCGCGGACCTGCTTTCAGGGGCAGGATTTACTGGATGGATGTTGCACCCGAACGTGGTGTGACAACTGTAAGCCCGTTACACATGGGTCGAGGTGGACCTGTACGCAGAGGTAGAAAACGCGCAGTGTGTGATGTTTTTCTCTTTGCGCAACACGGTTGCTCCCCTCGGGGTAGACGCACTAGCACATGCTTGGTTGCGCGTACTTCTCTTCACATTCCAACCTCTACGAGCAAGCTCTGATTCCTCAGCTTTCCCCAGGTGATGCAAGAATCATTCTGAGACCCCACCCGGCCTTTGTGCCAAAGGTTGAGGGTTTATGTTCTCCCATTGATCTGCTGGCCTTTTTTGCCTCAGAGTGAGCAGCGGCCTCATTTGTTGTGTCCTGTTTGTGTGATCCGTACCCTCATGGACAGGACAAGGGGTCTCAGGAGGAGTGATCAGCTGTTCGTCTCCTGGGCCAAACCCTGTTAGGGGAAGCCTGTCTCTAAGCAACACCTGTCACACTGGGTGGATGAGGCTATTGCTTTGGCTTACTCGAGTCTGGGTCTGCAGCCGCCTGCGGATCTGTGTGCACAAGCGACTCTGGGACTTGCCATATCCTGGGCCTTGTTCAGGGGAGTGTCTGTCCAGGACACCTGTGCAGCGGCGAGCTGGGCCTCGCCCCTCACGTTTGTCCATTTTTACATGTTGGACGTATCAGCCCTTTGCGGTCTTAATGTGCTGATGTAAGCAGATTCCTGCTAGTGACGCTTGGTAAGCATGTCTGCACTATGGGAGTTTCCAAAACCCATAGTGAGACATCTCACAAAATATTATGAAATAGAACCATGGGTTTTGTAACCCCGGTTCTATGAGTAATATGATTGAGATGTCTTACCAGACTGCCCTTCTTTCTCGAACCAGGAGAAGAGGTTTGCTTACTAAGAATGAAGCGCATCTGTTTGTCCCCTCCTTTATAGGACATGGGAGGTTCTCCCATAGAACTGATGCGCTTTACCGGCCAATCAGGATTGGCAAAGTGAAATAGGTATTCTGAGAAATGTAGCAGAGGCGACATACCATAGTGAAACATCTTACTCATATTACTCATAGAACCGGGGTTACAAAAGTAATCTATAGTTATGTTAGCATGGTTGGAAAGTAAAGGAGACTCAAGATGACTGATGTTAAGCTTTCAGAGTTAAACTGTTTAGACTAAGACTAAGGCTAAACACTGTAAAACAGTTTCTTATACCCCTTTAAATATCAGTAGACTCAATTTTCCTTACAAGTTTTATTTTCACATTTTTTAAACTGTTGCTTCTTTCCCTATCAGAACCACACTGCTTCTCCGGGCTTATCCTCTCCTATAGCTCTGCTTCTTGCTGCACATTTTGTCTGAGCCTCAGACCTGCTCCATCCCTTCCAGCCTGTTGCTATCGCTACCATTCGGGGTAATCCACTTTTCCCTATGTGTCTGATCCCTGCTCCACTCAGCAGTGGCTTGGATTATCTCTCCATAGCCCTGAGAACCCACTGTCAAAGCAAAAGGTATGCCTGGTGCTCATACTACTACACCTTAAGTGCACGATGGTACGTTTGCATTGCAGTTTTTACTGTTTGTGGTGAAAAAGAAAAAACATCAATTAGACTGATTGGGTAGAGGGTGATTGAGAAGTCTTGAATCTAATAATAATGATTTCCCAAATGTTAATGCTCATAAAACTCAACCATAAATATATTGGTGCAAAAGCCAATGTGCAAAGAACATTTAATGTCTTATATTTCCACATTTATTTTGGAGAAATACAGTATATTATACCTGTGTATAATTTTCCAGATTTATCAATCATCTCTAATGACTGACAAATAAAAACTTCTGAACTTTACATGAAAGTTCAACATTGTCATCAGTCCACAAAATGGAATTAGCTTTTCCCTTTTGCTGTAATTTCCACCTTTACCAGCTGTTGTTTTACTTTATGCAAAGTATATATACCTCACACCCCCAATTTTTATTTGCATTTTATTATTTCCTGAAATTCATGAGTGTTTTGAGGTTTGTTTTTTTTTAAAGGGGACATATTATGCTATTTTTCATCCATCTCCATTTGTTCTAAGAACTCCAACAACATAGTATTTGAGGTTTATTTTTTCAATCTCGCCTGTTTTCCAGAGTTTTAGCCCTCTGAAAAGTCACTTTCTGAGCAGTTCTAAAATTGGGCTGTTTAGGGGCCTTCTATTGCATATTTATGAGTGGGTGTGTCTATAAGACTTAACGCCTCGCTGTTTAATGAAGGAGATCAGTGATCACCAAAGCAATTTCTTTTTTGCTATTGTTTTCAGCCAAAAAACTGCACATTACATTAAAGCACATAGCTATTTAAGCGGCTATTGTTATTGTGAGTCCGTCTCAGCTCTGCTTCAGGGTCTGTGTTTATCTCAGCAGCAGCAGCTATCATTCAAACTCTTACCAGAGTGTTAAGCTGCAAAGTTCCTTTCTTCTCCTCCTCTGCTGTTCTAACTACAGGAATAGTGTAATTAAGGCGATAATGTTTTGTTTTTTTCAACTGCTGCATCGCAATGTGTCACAAACACATCAGATCTGCGATATGAAGCAATATAACAGCTATTAAAAATGTGTCTGCTCCGTGGTGCGCCAATGCGCTGAACCGCAAGATGAGCTGGAAACCACAAGAGCGGAGTACACCTCTGCATGAACAAATAGTGCTTACACTACAATGTATGTTCATTGTGGAGGCGCGGCACAAGCAGCAGGCAAGTTCTTTAGTTTTACCGGTAGTCATCACTTCTTCCCTAGCAAGAAAAACAATGGCGGACTTTCGCAAAAGTTTTGGGGGTGGAGTCCATGGGTGGAGATACCAGCAGAGGGGAGTGCACTTGTTATGTCACATATGTAGAAAATTTGAAAAGCAGCACTTTTCCCTGTGTTGTAAGACTTACACAGGCCACAAACAAAGGACTGGAGGGATTTGTTTCACATTTTGTGTGCCGGTGGACACTCAAGTTACCTCATATGTGTTCAAAACGACTGAAAAAGTTGATTTTTCATAATATGTCCCCTTTAATTATCATACAGATGTAGTGTTTTTTTTGTAGCACAGCCATACTTTTGAAACATTCCATACAGCAAATACAGCTAAGTTTCTCCTTTTTAAATGTATATTCCCTCTGCTATGTCTGCTGTCACACCGATGACGGTATGATGGTTCAATCAATAAAAATGGTGCAATGGGTGGTCATATGAGAACTGAGGGTCTCCGCATTGTGAGTGGGTATAGTGATGTAGGTTGTTGTGGAGTTTATCCCAGACAGGATACGAGGTGGGAGCAGGCCCCCAGTTCATACCATGGCTGTCAATTATGATTTAAGTTCTCTAATTCTATACATATCTTTAAAGATACCTGCACTTCTTATATGTAGTGGTACAAATGATTTTAAATGTATGATATTATTATTAATATTAACTAAAGATTAGCCAAGGAATGCCATCTAGTGTCCTAGATCACTTTATGAGCTTTTAATTAATACCTTTTTCCTCAGGCGAATTATCGGCTTGAAGTCAGTGGTCTTATATGTTATAATATTAATAACAAAGGAAGTCAAATGTATGCATTTATTATAATAAATGAAAATATTGATAATGTACAAGCATAATGATAAGAAGCAAGGTCATATGATGAGTCCTAAAATATTACTACTGGTTAACTGGTCGACTTAAAACAGATTTATATACATGTTATGAATGAAATGTATGATGTGGTGTGTGTTGTAAGGGGAAAATAAAATTTCAAAAAAATTAAGAAATGTAAAGAAATGAACTAATAAACATGGAAATATAGAAGAAAGACACAAAGCAATAGGTCAAAGGGAGCGCAGCAAAGAGGAGGCCACTTTTATGGAGCGGCCATTGAGTGCTCTGACCCATAAAGTGACAGTGCCAGCATACAATATTACCACACTTATATTATTAAAACACAATTCATATCATTCACAATGTGCTGATAAACATTTATGAACATTGATGGCATGTTTAAAAGTTCATCTGAATTTTATGATTCAGTCAAATCAACACAGCTGTGGGCGTCAGGGTCGGCACACTCCTGGGCCCTGAACGTAGTTTTCTCAGCAGTTTTTTTTTTTTTTTTGTTAACTAGTGTTGCTCCTCCCTTGGCTGCACATGCCTTGGACATGTATCTTCTTTTGTTATGATACTAAGACATTTGTGATTGTCAGGGTCAAACATGAGATCATCAAAGATAAAGACACAAATGATATAGGTCAAAGCATAGATTTCAAAAGTTTACATTTAACAGTATTCTTTTAATTAGAGGATGTTTTACAGTTAGAAATCAAACAATCAGTAATTGTAGTTAGTTAAAGATGACGTTTACTGCTGATATAAAGCAATATATATATATATATTTTTTTTTTTTTTAAGAATTTTGATTGATTTATTATTATTTATAATTTAGGAGGCTATCGTGTCTGCTTTATTAGATTTATTAGGTATATGTATATGAGTTCTTTAATGTGTATTAAGTTTAGTATTTAAAATAGAATTATTCTTATTTGTTAATGATTTAGATTTTGTGCCTTTTGCTTACTTTTTTAGTGTTAATCTTTCTGTCTTTCTCTTTTGTTTATGTACTTGCTTGTGTTATCGTTAGATTTAGATTACGTTGATGTTCTAAAACTGTTTCTTCCAAAAAAATAGGTTTGAGAAAGTTGACCTGAATATATTTTAGTATGGGTAAATAGTTGCTATTGGACATAATTATAGTATATTACAAAAAAAATCATGAATAGTAATCCACATTACTACTGTATATGGATCAGTACTAAGAATTACATGTACTGTAGAGAAAAACATGTTTTACTAACATACATGCTTTTCAAATGTAAACAAATCCCACTCCCCACAAACTGTATCTGTATAGTGCACATTTTAAAGGTGAACAAATGGTCGAATACCAGCCACTCACGACTAGGGATACGCATCGTTAATCGGTTTCGTTTGGGAACCGGTTCTTAGTTAAACGATTATTTAGAATCGCTAACAAAAAAAACCCTTACGATTTGGCTATCGATTGTTCCCGGGCTGCGCCGCCACTGTAAAGAAACGCACCCCACTCGCAAATTTGCGTTGATGTCACACACACAAGCTGCTGCAGAGCAGAGGTGGGCTGCTTCATGCGATGCCGTAGAAAAGGCCGCTGTTAACGTCAGAGGTGTGTTTACTCACCTGAGATCACATCAGTATGATATTCCAAATGGATGTTACATAGAAAGCTGTTGACGAGCCGACTAGTGGGCTTCGGTGGTGAAATGATAACTTGTGTGCGTAATTGAAAGTGTGAGAACCCACCTGTCATATTGTTGGTGTTTACTCATGTTGATGTAGTTTGGTTAGTGAATGTGAATGAAAGCCAGAGCCTGCATGCTCGCGGTATGTGTGTTCATGATAGCGCACCTGACTCAGTACGTCAGTTCTACATACGTCAGGTCTATTTTCTTTATGCACTTATAACGTAGTGTTAGGATGGTTCATGTTTGAGCAGTGAGTCGTAGTAGTTAGTGTGTAGTGTAGTTAATCAGGCTGCTATTCAGCTAAGCTAATTCGGTGACAGGATGTTGTAGCAAACCTGTATATGTCACAATAAAAGCAGCCTGCTGGTTTTGGCAGTTAAGGGATTTATAAATTGGCCAAAGTTGTGTGATGATGATAAAAAATTAGGTTAATTTATTATATTAAGCCAATAGCCACTTGACTTGTGGACTCATTTTACTCATTTGAGTATTGTTTATTTGTTTATTGAGGACTCATTTAGGTATTGTTTATTCTCAGTGGTGAATAATTAATATTCATATTAATAAACCTGATATTTATTTGAATAAACCAGGCTGTATTATTTTCTGTATTCATGTACTACTTTGTTTTTCAGTATATTTGGGAATCGATAAGAGAATCAATAAAAAATCGGATCGATAAGCAGGAGTCGATAAAGCATCGGAATCGCAAAAATCCTTATCAATATACATTCCTACTCATGACCCAACATCCATTTAGTATGAACATTCCCCAATTTCTTCCTCTTTTCAGATCCTCATTCATCTTCATTTTCCCCTGTGTCAGCAGCAGCCTTCCTTTGTTGCAGTTCAGATTTTTCAACACCCAATAAATATCTACACGTTTGTTTTCTTTTTTTTTAACTAATTTTACAACTTCATTTCAACTCCAATCGTTTGTTTTGCTACCAAACCATAACAATCATGCTAACACAACCACGTAGCCAATTGTTGTATGACATAGTGTTCATTGGAAATGTATGGTTAGTAGGGATGCACCGAATATTTGGTAATTCGGTCGAATATTGCAAAAAAAGCCACATTCGGCCTTTGGTGGAGTGAGTTAAAATCAAGGTCGAATAGTAGCGTGTGACGCAATGAAGCAATCAAACAACGTGCAGTGACGCGGTGACCTCTCACCTTCGGTAAAATGTTGGTGATGTGGAGATATTTTAAAGTGTTGGAGAGCAAGAAAAGAATTGCAGTTTGCAACAAGTGTTCAACCAAACTATCAAGAGGTGGTTCCTCTGTAAAGACCTTTAGCATTACTGCTTTAATTTGTCATTTAAAAGCCAAACACCCTGAACAGCATGCTGAGTATGAAAGAGAGACGGCTGCAGCAGCTAAACGGAAAGCGTCTTGTCCCAGCACGCCCACTCCCTCCGTGGCCGACGTCTTTGAAAAGACGAAAAAGTTTGGAATTGACAGCGCCAAAGCAACTGAATTACAAAGAAGGTAATTCAGTTCATGGCTTTGGATTATCAACCGTTTAGTGTTGTGGAGGACATTGGCTTTCGGAGGCTTGTGGAGCACATTGAGCCCCGTTACACGATACCAAGCAGACTGTATGTACGACAGTGTTGCAACTCGCATATGGCAGCAGCCATCTCCGACGCATTCACCAGGATGTTTGAAACTTTGCACATCGACCGGGCTAAAGTGGTGTAGTAGTAGTGAGTGATAATGCTCGAAACATGGTGAAAGCGATGAAAGACAGTGACCTGAAAGGCATTTGGTGCATGGCCCACACTTTACAGATAGCGGTCAACAAGGGTGTATTAATTAAGCGCAGTATTGTGGATATTATAGCGGTCGTCAGGAAAATTGTAGCTAACTTTAAGCATTCTCCCCTTGCTCATTCTTGCATCCAGTCTATTCAAGAACAGTTTGGACTGCCACTAAAACGGTTCCAGCAGTATGTAAGCACTAGGTGGAACAGTACCAATTATATGCTAGCAAGCCTTTTGGCACAGAAATGAGTCCTGGCTGTCTACATAGCAGATTATGATCTGCCCGCTACAAACACCTCATACCAGTGGGTGTTAATCGAGGACACACTCTCTCTTTTCGCCCCGTTTGAGCAGAGTAACAAAGGAGAAAAGTTTATCTAATGCATCTGCAGCAGATGTTATCCCGTTACTTGCAGCACTCAAGCGTCTACTCAAGAAAGAAGCTAAAACAGACCACGGAGTAAAAATCACTAAAAGGACACTGTTAGAAGCTGTCAACAGATGTTTTAATCAGGCAGACTCTGTACCCCCGTCTTGCATTGCGACTTTGCTTGACCCACGATACAAGGATCACTACATTGATATGAAGAATAAGCAGAGGGTTAGAGAAATGATCCAGGCTGAATTGGACTTATTAAAACCACTTGGAGACAGTGAAGTAACGCACAGAGAGGGGGAGATGGCAGAGGCAGTGCGTACGCCCTCACTCTCTGACATGTTCGAAGAGATTCTCCAGGAAAACGATCCAGATTCCAGGCAGAGGAACGTAACTGCTCAACAGCTGGACTGGTACCTGTCAGAAGTCCTCATCCCCAGGAGTGACAATCCTCTAACATATTGGAGGCCCAATCGAGGCCGCTTTCCTGACTTAGCACAGATGGCACACAGGTAATAACAGTCAATACATTGTACAGCACTTTTCAAAACATAACTACAAAGTGGTTTACAGTTGTAAAAACAAAAGGTATAATTGAATTAACGCACTATAAAACAATATGGGAATACTACAATGAAAGTTAAGAGAAATGGTGATGTACAGTAACATTCAATACAATAAGCTGATAGTATGGGGAAGAGATTGGTTTATTTTCTGTATTATTTCTTTTTTTATTGCTTGATAACAATGAACTGAACCTACAATGTTGTTTCCATTCCAAGGTACTTGGCTGCTCAATGCACAAGCGCAGACAGCAAGAGGCTGTTTAGTGCTGCATCCATGTCCTTGATGAGAGGAGGAACATACTGACATGTGACAAAGCAGAGAAGCACATGAAGGAGTAGGCCAAGTAGACTTATGCCAAAAGGACAACAGTTCATTTGTTATGTGCACTGAGAATTTTTCAATGCACTTTAATGCATTTTTTGTTGGAATGCCTACAGCAGGGGTCAGCATACTGTAGGTTCAATCGTGGGCCAGATTTCATAAGCATTTTATTTGGGGCTTGACATACAGGCACAGTTGTTAATGTTTTTGTCTGCATAAAACAATTTTAAGATGTCTCAGATGTCATAGTTTTCTTCATTTTATTTTGAAGCTGAAGTACTGTTATTGACAAATCTGTTCTGGCCTTGGCAATGTTGGTTACCTGTATAAGTGTATGATGTTACAAGCACACACTTATTGAGATTTACTTGAGCCTTCGGTTTACAGATTTGCGCCAAAAGGACAATAATTCATTTGTTGTGGGTTTATCCACTTTAATGTACTCTAGTTTGTTTTGGAATGCATGTTTTGTTTTTTTATGAAAATGAAAAACTTTGTTATGCTTTTTTTGAAAAGCAAAGGCTACTGAAATATTTAAACATTGTTTATATTCAATAAACATTTTACTTTCTTAAAAAAAAACATGTCTAAAAATTTATTTTAGGCTATTTATGCACTCTTAAAAAAAATTGTGAAAAATGTAACAAACGCATTTGATATTCGGTATTCGGCCAAGCGTTTATATTTTATTCGGCTTCGGCCACAAATTTTCATTTCGGTGCATCCCTAATGATTAGCACAACCAGCAGTGTTGCCAGATATACATTGTGTTTTAAAATCTATACACAAAGAAAAACCCTCAAATTTCTTGTTGGAAAACAGCCCAATCTGGCAAAAATTATTGTTGCATCGTTTCTGCAGCCTGCCAATCCAAACAGACACAGTGGTGTTTGTTTTGTTCTTCACCAGCCAAACTGGCAAGTAACGCTACAATGTTACCCACCAAAGTACATTTTTACCCGCTGTTGGCGGGTGTGAGTTTAAAGCCCTGATTGAGCCTATAGAATAAGTCTTGAGGTGTTCTGTTCCTCGATTGCAAAGAAGAAGCAGTTCAGTGTTCCTTTGGGGGACGGGCAGTACTGTAAAGGCTCAAATGTACTCGGGCAGACCCGCGCACAATGGAGTCTGCACGGACTATTTACTCTCCTCAGAGCTAATATACTACACACTGCTGCATAGTAGTTTCCATTAAAATCCTACATGTCCCATGATTCTTAGCGCTTCTCTGTAATCCTTTTACTCCTGGAATGTGTTTTAAAGGTGTTGGTACTGTCGTAGCTCGTCTGCCAGTCTCTCCTTTAAAGGTGTGCAGTATTATGCTATTTTTCACCCATCTCCAATTGTTCTAAGAACCCCAACAACATAGTATTTGAGGTTCATTTTCCCAAACTCCCCTATTTTCCAGAGTTTTAGTCTCTAAAAAGTGACTTTCTAAGAATTTTTCATAATAATACCCCTTTAAGCTGTGTTGTGGACTTCTGTTAAGTGTCAAAAAGACATCTTCAGGGCTTTTGGGGAAGTTTGTTAGACAATGAAATTTTTCATTAACCCTGTTTGTGGAGTTAAAGTTGAGAATTCAGGCATCTCTTCATTAGGATCACTACATATGTTTAAAAGACCAATTGTGTTTCAAAAGCACATTGAGTTGCCTTGTGTATGAAATGTGCTCCACAAATACATTTGTTTGTTTTTCTTTTATGATATATTTATTATCAATAGCAGTTCACGATACATTTCGATAATGGGCTTGTGATAACAATACGATCATTTTGAAAAAGAAAAACAAGAAATGTAGTTGTAAAAATGACCATGTTTTTAATTGATTTAAACTACTTTCCTACTTACTCTAGCTTTGACCTTTTAAACCTAACAGAAAAACAAAAATAAAAACAAACAATAACAATCTGGTGTGTAGTAGATCATGTGAACTTTTTTATTAAAGATTAAATCAGGGCTTTCGCCTTTAATTGGCCATGTATTGTTATTACATTAATGGAATTTGTCCTCTGCATTTAACGCATTTGCTCAACATCCCACAGTGATGGCCCAGGTGAGGCTTGAACCGGCAACCCTTAAGCGTCCTTAAGCACTAGGCCACCACTTCACTTCATTATTTGAGCCCAAATGCCGCCAGAGATCCAAAGTGACAGTCCAATGCCACCTGCGCACCATCATGAGAACTAACATGTACGCTCACTGTTGTAAAGAAAATTAACTGATAGTGGACCAATTGGAATTCTGCTTCATAGCTAAACCAAATCGGCATGAATATGTTACGTTCCCAACAAATTGTCCCTGGAAATCGCGATCCTTGGTGAAATGAATTGCAGGTACCTCCAAGGACCAGCACCCGACGGTGACTTGACAAACAATCATAACTCAACTAACTACAGAACAAACTGAATCTAGATCGATTACTGTTAATCAGACAAAACAATGACAGTACGTCACTACCAGTCTGTGAAGGAGGCAAAATGGGACCGGCTGTTCTTTGGTGACTTTGGTGACTTTGGTTCAGTTACTTATTACACCTGGCACAGGGACATATGACAAATATAACATTACTGAACCTCTAGTACTTATTTTGATTGACCTTGTCATTTAAGTTTACCATAAATATCCTTCTAATGTATTTCAATATACATTTTAATGCGGGGTTTGTTTGTTTGTTTTTATTATCTGAAATTGTTCTGCCTGGTGAGGCTTGTTGCCTTTGTTTGTGTGTCAGGTCTTATGCTGGACTGGATCACAGTCCAAGGTGTACCCTGTCATCCTCCTCGAGTAGACGGCGAAAATCTTTATTGCACTGCAACCCTGAAGCTAATAGGAAGATATAAAAGCTGCAAAGACGGATTGATGGCCATGACTTTTTAGGAGTAATGCAGCATAAAAACGGAATACCTAAACATTTGCTTTAGAAGAGTGAGTTATTTAGTTGTTTTTAAAGTAGGCTGTTTTATAATATGTCTCATTTGTAAATATAAACTAAGCATTACTTTAAAAATGAATAGACTCCACATTCTAATATGAATGAATATTTAAAGATTGGGTTATGCAGACTCCTGTGGTAGGTGAGTAATATATACAGTAGTGTACCCTATTATATGTATATAATATTATCCACATATTCACATCAACGCTGCATATTTCTATATTTATTTCATGAATATCACCGACTTAGGCTCCAGTTTATCAACTCAGCTCAGTGCAACACAGAAGCATTGTGTTTGTCACCAAGGTAATGCGCCTCTCATATTGCAAAATAGCCCCTATACTGCACAATTGCATTTTTATACAATGTCATTTTATGTAACCATAAATGATGGTGCCATAAATTCTGCCTGAATGGTTGAGCTTGTGAATTATAGTAGTAATTATTATGAGAGTGTATAATGTTACGTGCATAACCATAGGTTCTGAAGTGATAAAAAGAGAGGAGGAAATACGCCTGTGCTGATGTGGTTGTGGCTTATAGGCTGTGGTATATTCACTGTACATTCTGGAATGTCTGATTTCAAATCCCTTAAATCTACTTTCTGACCTCTTCTTCATATCTTCCACCCATTCACCACCTTTTCCAAAAACACTTTTCCATCCGATTTATTCTCTTTCTCATATGATTCTCCTTCTTTTTCCATCTCTGCTCTCCAGTTTAAAGTTGGTGATAGAAAGCTTTATAAACAATTTTCTTCCTTGCTCTGCAGCCACTTTTACCTCTATAAGGTGTGAACGCAATGCCAATTTCCTGAATCCAGAGTTAACAATCACTGTCTCACCGTTCCTACTTTCTACCTTTCTCACTTCTTACTCTCTCTGTCCATCCAAACAGTGTTCATGTCAAGGCAATTAAACTCACTCTTGCCACACACACTAACTTGCTATGTTTACCACCAAAGGGCTGGTGGCAGCAAAGCAATTTCCTCCTGATGTGAATGTTGAATTTCTCTCTTTCTCTCTCCCTCATTCACAGTCTCTCATGGCTCCTCCAGCCCTGCAGACATCTGATCTCATAAGCGATATATCTGCAGTTATAGCCACTGGCACCTTCTTGCATCCGGCCACCAGCTCTGCCAGTGCTGATTATTTCTGCTGGGAGGTGGCAGAAGCATGACAGGCACAGCAGCAGCTGCAGCAGCGGCAGAGGCGACACAAACTAAAGACTGGTGGCTTCATACTCCGGGGCCACATGTATGTTGAGATTACTACCCTGCCTTCAGGCTCTCCAGACTACAATCCCAAACCTCTCTCTCTTGCTGTCAATATGTTTCCATTTTGGTTTCACAAGTCACATACTTTTCCTCCTCCAATGTGGGTCGAGTTATAGAAAAGAACATCCTCAGTCACATCTTTATGACACTGACTATCACAACCTATCATCTCGGGGCAGACACTGTCTTGTTGTTGCAGCGTACACTCAGGACATGATTCAGCCAGGTAGTGCTGAGACAATATTAGAAAATAAAGAGGTTAGATTCTTTGTCCTGTCTGTGGTGTAAAAAAAGGTTGGTTCGATTCAACACATCCATGGTAGATACAACACATCAACAGAGACCATGCAGGGTTTCATAAACCTAAACCAGTGTATACACCTTCTGCATATGGATTATTCAGACAATGCAGTAAAATTATTTTTTTTGTCCATGATAACAAAATAAAAACTGTAGTTTCATAGTTTTAGTCTGGAGGCTGTAGTATCCTTTTAAAGGTAACTAATACTTTAACATCTTACTTTTCTAGATTAAGTAACTCCATGGTCATGTTCATTTTCGGTCAACTCTGATTTGAACCTATTTCTCCTGTTTCTGTTCACACAGACGTATTTGCTAACTGGATAAAAATGACAATCATTGCAGAGCCAACTGCACTAAAGGCTCTATTCTCCCATCCCAAAATGACACGCAGATGCACTGTTTTTGGGTGTGTGCTATTTTCCCCTTGTACTTAAGTCAGTCGCTGTGCGCCTTAATCCCAGCTACGCACTGTGGGTGGAGCAGCCCTGAAATGTGGGTGTTTCTATTCAAAACTGGCTTTACGCACGTTGTCCAGTGTGAGTAAGTCCTTTTCCTCTACGCACTTCTAACCCTGGCAGCATCCCGATGAGGTGAAACATTATATTGCACTAGAAATATGGACTTAATTACATTTGAAGTTTCACTCAGCTGCTGCTCTGACAGACGCAGATTCTGTCCACGTTGGTCACAGTGATTCAACTATTTTCATACTATGTCCATCGTAAAGTCACAGTTTGATCCACTACAGAGTGAAACAAACTGTCATATGCAGATGAGGATGGACCATAAACTGTTCCCACACATATTTTAATGAGGCTCAGCTCATGTCGCTTTAAACAATTTATATTTAAAACTGCATATTTTGGAAGCCAATAGTTATGTTTCACTACAAACATTCCTCTGTATTAAAGCAGGACGCTCTGCGACCAGGTTATTTCCTCCTATCTCCAGCATCTAACTCGGTAACGCTTTACAGTGATGACGATGATGATGGTGATCAGTGTTGGAATAACGGCGTTTAAAATAACGGCGTTAGGTCACAGCGTTTGTTTTTCAGTAACTGGGTAATCTAACTAATTACTTTTTAAGCCGTTACAACGCCGTTATCATTACTGAACGTTAAATGCGGTCCGTTACGTGCATTGATTAAATAAAATGTTATCCGAAAGCATCCCCGGCAGCTGACTCGACTGTTGTGAGGAGGTGGGTTAAAAACAAGGTGAGCGATTATGATTGGCTAAGGCGACGTGCCAGCACACGACACACACGCACACACACACACACACACAGAGCAGATTGGATGAAGCAGCGAGAGTGGAGCAGTCTGATGAAAAGCTGACATTTTTAAGGTGACGATACAAACACTACTTTAAATTAATTGTAGTCAAAGGCAAGAACGTGTATGTGAAGTGTTCATTATATCCAGGAGTGAAGACTTTGTCCACATCTGTTGTAAGCAACTCAAATTTAATGAAGCACCTCACCACACACGCATCTAAAAAATGTGAATTCTTTTTAATTCACATTTTAAAATTTTTTAATAGTAACGCAAATAGTTACTTTCCTTGGTAATGAGTTACTTTTATTATAGAGTAATTTAGTTACTAACGCAGTTACTTTTTTGAACAAGTAGTGAGTAACTATAACTAATTACTTTTTTAAAGTAACGTTCCCAACACTGATGATGATGATGCTGTTGATGATGATGATCAAGGAGATAGATTTCAACTGTGACTTGGACAGAAGATTGCGGCCGATCCTCAGTCACACTGCAATAATCTGATCAATGATCTGATCAAATCAACCTATTACATTGTTTATCAATGAAGGCTTTTCAAATTTAAAGTGAACTTTATCATTTTCACAGATTTCCATGACATTTACAAGCGTTGGGAAAACTCCATGATCCGTGATTTCTAGACTGCCCAAAAAAATAACATCACCACCAACTTTCCTTCAACTCGCCTTCATTCACAGATTCATTTACGCGCTTTTTGGCTCCGTACGCGTGGTGGGCCTGTCAGGAACCTGGAGCTAAGAATACGCGTAAGGGAGAAGCGCGTATATGCAGGCACGCAAAAAAACGCTTAAGTCCAGATGGAAGAATAAACCCCTAATTGTCTAGTGTGAGTGTGTCCTGCAATGACTTTATTCACATGATATATTCTCATTGTTTCTCTTTTGTCAAGGAACAATCTCAGTTACATGTAAGCTGTGTCTTGCCTCATAAGTCCTATATACTACCAGACAGTATTTGTAATCTGTGGAAGTACAGCTTACCTCGAAGCTTTTATAGTCTCTTTGAGAATATGCATATGAATAGGCTGAATATGAAATATTATTATTGTGATTTATATTATATATACATCTTTTTTTGAAATTTTAATTAGTGTTTTCTTTTATATTGATACTGATCTCTTCTGGCTCTGTGACAATACTTATTATTGTGTTGGATACATTTTATGTCTATTAAAGTGAACACATAAAATAACTAACAAGAAACAGTGTAAATAAACATGAATATCTTTGAAAATAATTTAATGGGGAATTCATTCATGATATTATTATCCAAGCTACCAATAACAGGTGCACATTTTAAGAAAATAATCTAAAGACATAATACGCAATTTATTGTATTGTGATCCAAATGAAAATCTGAAGCTCTAAAAAAAACAAAAAAAAACAAAAGGCACCCAGCCACAATCCAATCTTCCACACTGTACACTAACCCTTGTGGTCAACAAATGAGCTTGATCTCAGCTGACAGCTCAAAGAGAATTCTTCCAGCTTGGGTCACATGCATTTTCCTCAGGGCGATTCCAGGTGGCTAGAAATATTTGTGATTTATGCTCCTACTTCCTCTTTGCAGATGCTACGGAAATCGAGCCAAGCATTGAAGAGTATGGCTATGATGATGAAATCTTAATGGTAACTTGAATGTTTACACCATCTCTTGCTCAATTAATGGATTAAATTAAGTTAAAATCTCACTAACAAAAATATTTTCAATAAATCAATAAACTATATCTTAAATTCATATTTTTGTATGTTTGGTTCACTTTCAGATTTATTTATGTGTTTGTTATTGTTATTGTTACAACAAATTTCCACTGGACTCGCGTATCACGCGTACTCGCCCCGTATAGTGAGTTGTAGTCAATTACAAAGAGAACCACAAAGCCCTACAAACAGTTCATTGTTTCCTTTTATAAGGAGCAGAAGGAAATCAACTCAGTCCTGAAATGTAGAAATTCCACTTTTTTGAGATTATTGTGAGTCAACCATAGATAAGGTAAATATTTACATGTGACATATGATCCATTGCCGCCATGTCCAGGGTGTACCCCCACCTAGCACCCGAAGAGAGCTAGAGATACGCACCAGCAGAACCCTGCCATCCTGAAAAAGAGCAAGCTAGTCAGAAAAATTCCACACTGAGTATTTCATTTTGAAAATAAGCCAGATATTATTATATTATTTTCTGTGTCTGTGCACTACTTCCTGTCACGCACGGGCTTATCTTTGTTGAAATTATGCAGCACAGCTCCGGCGTCCCACAAAAAAAGAAGGTCTGCATATCTGTAGCGGAGGGCTCCGGCATGACAGAGCAGTTACGCATGCGGTAAAAACTGGGGATAAGTTTAAAAAAACAAAAAAAACAAATCCAACATCATAATGTCCTTCATTAATCACCCTGGTGAAATTCAAACTTTGAAAGTACCTGCAAAAGTCTTGCTCAGGGTGGTAGTGGCCATGGCCTGTGAATATGGAACCTCAAGGCCTCTTCTCTGATCACTAGGCCACCCGTTTTTTTTGTTTTTTTTTGGCTAAGGGCATCTGATCATAGTGTTGACGTAGTTGTTTTAAGGTGTCATTGTTGTTCAGGGTGAGCATGCGTGAGTTTGTAGTACAATGGCCGCTAATGGCATCCAAAACCACATTTTCAAAGTCTGATTCTTTGTTTCCTGGCATGAGCATATTAAGAATCCATTCACCGTAATGTTCCTAGTTTTCTTAGGAAAAAAATAATGTTTCAGGAACTGGATAAAGTGTAATTAAGCACTGAAGCAACAGAAACTCTATCCCCTGGGGTGGACACGGGTTATTTTTGTGTGTTGGTTACATGCTTGCGTGGGTTTTCTCCGGTCACTCTGGTTTCTTCCCACAATCCAAAAATGTGACTGTTAGGTTGATTGGAGTCTCTAAATTGTGCTAGGAGTGAATGGGAGTGTGAGTGGTTTTGTTAGCCCTGCAATAGACTGGCGTCCTGTCCAGAGGGTATCCCCACCTAGTGTCCGATGGAAGCTGGGTTAGGAACCAACAGACCTCACAAACCTGAAAAGGCGCAAGGGGGTTATAAAATGGATGGATGGACATGGAAAATGTCCTTAACATACACAGTCTGGTCCTGACCTGACGTCAACGTATGAAACACTGATTGGCTGAAATCTCCAAAAGTATGCGCAGTTGAAACGCTAATGTTGTGTCCAAAGACACTACTGACACAAATTCACAGCCATTAGCTTCATTATTCAGCTTTAGATCTGTCATCCAAATAGTTTTCATGTGATGGGTTTCATATCACTTTCCTCTTTTATTTCCTAAACTTTCCAAAACGTCTCAAGAACATGGTTGTGCCTGTTTCAGCTGTCCTTGTGTAAGACAAACAATATGGTGCACACTGGGATTCTCAAAAATATTTTCTACCCAGCTCCTTAAAATGTGTTATTATGAAGACTTTTATGAACCCCATCAAGTTGGCAGTGCACTCTGCTGCACTACTTGAAAGGCACACAGCAGCATTAACAGTCATTTATGCATGTACAGATCTGAAATGCATTAAACAGACGAGTATACATGCAGAAAAGTATCAAGGAGGAATCCGGGTGTGTTTTCAGAATTCTTATAATTACATTCCCATCAGGACTTTGTGCGCCTGCAGTTACGCGCTTCTCTCCTACGCGTATTCTCTGATCCAGGCTGCTGACACGCCCAACGCGAGTAAGGAGCCAAAAAGTGCGTATGTGTGAATGAAGGCGGGCTGAAAGAAAGGAGGTGGTGATGTAATTTTTTTGGGCTGTCTAGAAATCACAGAACATTGAGTTTTCCCAACACTTGTAAATGTCATTGAAATCCGTGAAAATGATAAAAAAAATGCACTTTCAATTTGAAACGCCTTCGTTGATAAACAATGTAATAGGTGCTTCATCATCATCATCATCATCATCATCATCATCATTGCTATAAAGCATGACCGAGTTAGATGCTGGAGATATGAGGAAATAATGCGGCCGCAGAGCGTCCTGCTTTAATACAGAGGGATGTTTGCAGTGAAATAGATCTATTTTAAAATACGCAGTTTTAAATGTAAATTGTTAAAAGCAACCTGAGCTGAGCCTCATTAAAATATGTGTGGGAACAGTTTGTGGTCCATCCTCTTCCGCATATGACAGCATGTTTCACTCTGTAGTGGCTCAAACTGTGACTTTATGTTGGACATAGTATGAAAATAGTTGAATCACTGTGACCAATGTGGACAGAAGTCTGCATCTGTCAGAGTTTTAATTAATCGCACAGCAGCAGCTGATTGATCACAGCTGCTGCAGCACGACACACAAGTCTGTGTGGCTTCAAATGTAACTAAGTCCCTATTTCTAGTGCAATAGAATGTTTCATCTTATCGGGGTGCTGCACTTATTCCAGGGTTAGAAGCGCATAAGAGGAAAAGGACTTACGCACACCGGAGAATGCGCATACAGTCAGATTTTAATTGGAACACCCACACTTCAGGTTTGCTCCACCCACAGTGCGTAACTGGGATGAAGGCGCGCAGCGACTGACTTAAGTACAGGAGGAAAATAGTGCACAGCCAAAAACAGAAATACAGCCCGATATGCACATGCAACACAGGCGAGTGGAACCTCAAAACTTTTAAGTTTATTTCAACTAACTAAAAAAATGAGCACCAAATAAAAAATCTCTCCCTAACTTTAAACAAAAACATGACAAATTAAAGTAATATGTAATGAAAACCATAGTTTTCAATGGCATTACCCAACAGATAATGTTCTAAAAGCAGAAAAAAATGTGAAAACATAATAAGAAATGAAAAAAAAACTGCCAGTAATATTTACGTCGGCCATATAAAAGCCTTAATTTGTTTCGATTACCAGCAGATATTTAAAGGTCTTTGTTTTAAAAATGTTTAAAAGAAATAAGTATACTACATCAACCATAACATAAGCAAAATCATTTTAAGGGACAGAAATGATTAGGTCTATTGAATCCTTTTAAACAACGTTCCCTGTTACATAGTTTAAAAATGCTCCAAATATCAATGCTATGACACTTTATTAAATCGCTACACATTATATTCATTATTCAAGTGACTTGACTTTGAACTCTTTAATGCTTTCACAGCTTCCCCCTCACCTCAGTGTAACAAGCCCTCTCTTTTTATATTCTCCCTTTAAAAAAATTTTTCTTACCCTTCCTTAGGGAGGGCTGGTGATGGTCAGAATTAGGCAATAAAATGAATTCATTTATTTAATTGCAATAACAAAACACACATTGCTGTCGTAAAAAGATTGCACTTCATGTAGTGTTGACCTTCAACGGCTTGTGCAGACAAGGCCAAAAAAAATAAAATAAAAGTATGTCTACTACTCGATAATGCCTTGCCTGCCCTTCAGCTCCCATTTATCAAAAATATTCTATGTCATTTTTTTTAAAGGCTTTAGAAACCAAAGTACTCAACAACCATGTGTACTACAGGATAATTCATAAAGACCAGAAACAGAGAGCCTGTATACTCTAATCTTATACTAATGTCCAATACTTGATTATAGACCAACAGCTGTGACATGTGACATGTGGTGAGATTCATGACTGGTGAGGCACTGAATGGACAAATGTATGAACCAAATAGAAGCTTAAACGTGCAACATTTATTTTTTCTATGTTTTTTTTTGTTTTGTTTGTTTTTTTAACTTGTAAATTGGTAACTGTTATTTGGTTGCACCTTCACTTGTATTCTATTCTATTCTGCTATTGTATATTCTTGCAGACATTGATATGAGTGATATGAAATGGTGAGTCTGGATGTATTTTTGCTATACAAGTGTATAAAGACAATAAAAATTCTGATTATATTTTAGTTAAAACCTTTTGTTGTTTTAAAAGCTTTCAGTAATGCTTTAATCAGTTCCATACTGTTTAACAATATGTTAGCAAGCGAAACAACAGATTATCTAATAGGAAACCTTTTTTAAATGAAATGTTTCTTTTTGGCTGATGTCTCTTTTTTCTTGAAATTGTGTATGATCTTACATTTTTTCTATATGAAATTTGGAGGATAAGGGTTTTGCTTAGGGCATAAAGGAAGTCTATTTCTACTTGAAAATGGAACCTACAGTACTCGAGCGCACTCCTCTGATGATTAGGCCACCAGTGCTTAGTGCTGAATACTGCCCCCCGTCAGTGGGGCAGGGTAGTGTCTATCACACAGTGTACATTTAGGCCAATTAGAAACATCATATATGTCACACACATTCATTACATATATTAGACAGACTGTGGAACATCAGCCAGTTCAGTCCACATGTGTAATCGTGTATAGTGGTGACATAAAGACAGAGAGCAATGAGCATGCTTCAACTGCCTGCTCAGTCAGTGTGTGTTACATAGTGACAGGGGGTCCCTGCTTCCCCATCGCTCTTTTCCAATGGATTTGAATAGGAAATACATAGAATCAGCAATTTTGATAATACAAATGTTGAAATCATACAGAAAATAAAAATCATACAACAGTCAAATGGACAAATTAATTTTCTTTCATTAATGTTAGTATTTTACATTCCCTGGCTGCACGTCACTGCTATAGGCAAATGTCATTCCTGTTGTTTCAAGCTTTTCAAAGTTTTTAAATGCATTTTCAAAACTATTTAATTTTGTAGATAAAAACGTTTAGCGTTTTTTGGCAGAACTAATCGCAGACATGGAAAATGGGATAAAAAGTTGGGGGTGTTTTTTTAGGGAGTTACTATCATGACAAAACATTACAAATAAACTATAGGTTATTTACATAACCCCGGTTACACCAACCCGCAGGGCAAGCACTGTTCTGGACAGGAGAACTGCCCATGCCACGCACGTAGCGGAGACAACCAGTTGGTAAAACTGGAAAAAAGTGAGGGGCGAGGACCAACTTGCCGCAGTCCAAATATACTGAATAGACACTTCCCTGCCACTCAGGGGCCAAGCCTATAGCGCTAAGCGCTCTGGATGAGGATGGAAGACTGAGCCCTCTGCCTGTGACAGCAGGTACCTTCGCAACAGGAGCTGCCAGGGGCGAGCGCACAGTAGCCGGTAAACCTCCGCCAGCCAGTGCATGGCAGGCCAACGTGGAGCCACCACTATCAGAGTATAACCGTCCTCCCTCAGCACGCGCTGCTTTCTTTTCTTCTTTTTTTTTTTAATTATGTGTGAGTGGGTCTACCCTGAGGGGAGCCCCGGTGCTGCGAAGAGAGTAAAACAGCGTGTACTGCACGTTTTCTTCCACGGTGATCAGGTCCACCTTGGCTCGTGCGTTACGGGCCCAGATCTGTTCCACAACCTCCGGGTGCAGCATCCACTCCCCGTAAATTGGTGCATCCCAGTAGCCTTTGGACAAAGCCGTGGTAACGGGGAGGCAGGGGCGTGGGGGGCCCTCAGGGGCACGCTTGGCAGCAGAACAAGTGGAGCTGGAGAACGCGAATCATTCAGCAGCGTCATCGGGGAAGATGAGAAGAGCACGTCATGTTGCTCTCTTTTTCTTTCTGGGATGGTTGTGCAGTGTGGGTGGAGCCAGCGAGGCCGAAGGCTTCCTAGGCCAGCCAAAGGAACCGAGACCTGAGGGTTGGGCGGGCCAGGTGCAGTCTCGTTCTCTGCAAGGTTCGCCAGGTCGAGCCAGCGGGCTCGCTCCTCGAGGACCATGGTCCCCATCGCTCTCCCAGTGGCATGGACTGCACAGCGCTGGACAAGGAGGCACAAGGTTGTCGCAGACCTCCGCCTGGTATGCCGTGAACAGCAATAACAAATCTGGCGAGAGCGCCGCAGCCTTGTAGAAGTGCAGGCTCGGCTTCTGGGGCGACAAAACAGACGGTTCCACTGGGGGCATGCAGAGCAGGCCCAGGCTCTCCATAGCCTCACAGTCAAGGGACGAAGTGCCGGAACCTGGTCGCAAGGAAACGCTTCCCCTCGTAACGAAACCTGGTCGTCTCGGTCAAGAAGGCGGACCAGGGGATGGCCAGTCGGGCAGCGGCGCGTCTGCACACATCCTACATGTCCGATCCTGGGAGTGGAGAATCTGGTATGCTTCCTTCAGCTGCCTCCATGGAGGCAACAGAGGTGACCGGCTTTGCAGCCAGAGACGAGGTGACAAAAATGTCTTCCTCCTCTTTGTCCTCTTAAATGAAGAGTTCAGAGGTGACGTCATTGTCGTCCCCACAGTCCAAGTCCAGAATGTCCTTCCTGGGTGGAGGAACAAAGGTGAGGAACCCCAGCTGGAACTGAGTTCCGCCGGAAGCTCCACACAGGTCCCCGTCTCCATCTTCGTCGTGATGGCTTTCGTGCCATGAGGGGGAAGATAGGTGTCTGACAAGCTGGCTTAGCACACCATTCGCCTCTGGAGGCTCTTCACCGTAAAGGTGGCACAGTGGAAGGAGGAACTGGGGGCGTCCAGGGCCTGCTGGACGTGTGCCAGCCCTGGGTGTGTGTCTCGGCCCGAAATTTTGTTCCCTCACCTGCAGAGGTGAGCCTCCGGGCATCCAGACCCCCTGGTGTGCGGGGCTTTGTTCTCCTTCTCCTTCTCTGTGCTGGTGTGCATGCAGGAAGAAGTGGTTAGCTAGCGCTGGCACGTGGCTGCTACCCGCTAAACTAACCGAGAACCAACACCCTGGCCAGGGCGGTGTCGTAACTGAGCCGCTAACTGGTGTGCTCTACAGCCGTGGCATTGAGTGAAGCGGTGAGCCGGGTCAAAAACAGGTGTGTCAGCGGTTGGCCCTTGACGGTCGTGCAGGTCGTCAAACAGTTTTACACTGAACGTGGAAAGCAGGGAAAACACTGGTGCGGTCGAGAGCAGAAAAAGCATCAAACACCAGTGTCCGGCAATGGAATCCAGAAAAGGGTCCACCTGTGGACGATTAAGCTGCTGTAATGCAAGATAGCTCTGAGTGAGAAGAGGTTTTTGAATGGTGCTGTATTCTCCGCCCTCTCTACTTATAGTAGTAGGGACTACCTGCAGGGAATGAATACATTTTACCAGCCTGTCAGGATTGGTGTAATGAGATTGGGCTTCTGAGATATGATGCGGAGGCATATATCCCATAGTGAGACATCAAAATTAATGTTATGAAATAGAATACAACATGTTTCACAAATGAATAACTAACAAACTCGGTCTGGTTTGCAACCACAAAACATCATTCACAAATTAATGCATTTGGTTTTGCAAATAAGAAACATATACCAATCAAACAAATGCTTTAAGTCCAAAACTGGACATTTTTGTGTGAATTTGCATGGCGGAAAATGAGTGCCAAATCATGTGACTGATAAGATTTTGCCAAAAGTTATTTGACTTTTTCAGCAGTTTAGTTTTTTTACTTGAAGGGTTTCTATGTACTTACAATCTGATACATGACTTTGCAAACCCCAGTCAGTTTTTTTGTGAATCGGTGGGTGTGAGTAAAACATATTTTCTCCACCGCTGAATTATGAAGATGTCCAACTGTCTAAATCTGAAGCACCATAGGTGCAAGTTTCTTTTTTTTTTTGTTTTGTCTGCACATGCTGTCAAAGGTCAACACTACAAGAAGTGCAATCATTATGAGACAGCAATGCATGTTTTGTCATTGCTTAATTGTGACCATCACCAGCCCTCCCTAAGGAAGGGTAAGAAATCTTTTATTATAGGGAGGCTATAAAAAGGGAGAGCAGTGTTACACCTAAGTGGAGATGGAGGGGGAGGGGGAGGGGAAAGGAAGCAGGGAAGAGAGAGTCATGGTAGGAAATAGAAAGGGTGGGGAAGAATAGATTGTTTTACAGTGAGGGTGAGATGTGAAGTTGTAGAATATATTGTGCTTATTATGTTGTGTAATCAAGCCAGTATAGTGACAAGTGTGAAGCTTAGCTATAACGGTGGTGGCTGTGGACAGGGGGAATGAGTGAGTGGTAGTACCTAAAGAAGGTATTTGGGATTAACATGTCTAAAGTTAAGCCCAGTATGAGTTTTATCCCACATCCCAAGGCGTGCCAGTGCATCGTATACCAGTATATGTGCCAAAAACAGATACCGCAAACCCAGGAACTGCCCCGGGCCCGCAGATGCAGCCAGGCCAGCAGAAAGAGTGGGGGCCAGGGAGCCCCAGGCCACCCGCCCACGGCCGAGCAACCCCCCAGACACCCCCAAGATCCAAGGCTGAGAGGCAGCCACCGCCCCCCACACTCACATCCGAGGAAGCCCCAAGCAGCCGAGCACCCAGCGCATCCTGCCACCCAAGCACCCAACCCCCAAGGGGAGGGCCCAGAGAGACCCCAGCTGCGGAGCCAAGGCCCACGCCCAGCAGACGGTCAGAGCCGCGCCGAACGGGCAGCCAGCGGGCGGCCGCCGGCGGGCCCAGAGCCAGCAGGGACCAGATTGTGTGATTGGTTTGTTGGAATATCAAGCATAGTCAGGTGTCCTAACAGACATAGATTTGGAGATAGAGGATCCCTGCAGTCCAAAATGGAGGACAGTTTTTCAGTGATTAGAAACCAAAACTGTTGAACTGGCGAACAAAGCCATACGGCATGTAAATATGATTCAGCTGTTCCCTGGGTGCACTGAGAGCAGATGTCTGCTGGGGAGAAGCCCAATTTATACATTTTCTGTTGGGTAATGTGGGATCTGTGGAGGACCTTGTATTGAATTAACTGAAGATTTGTATTTTTAGTCATCTTAACACTAGAAGTCCCACAGAGGGGTCAAATGAACTTTTTACCTATAAAACCCAGAGAGGGGTCATTCGACCCAAAGGATTTGAGCTAACGCCTGTCCTCAGCTGCTTTTGTTATGTCAATGAGGCAGTAAGTGTCGCACCACAGGAGGGGCCCTGCATCCTGGGTTCAGGAAGAATTTCAGTTAATATATAGTTATATACAGTTGCATTGATATTTTAACTGTTTTTGTTTTTTTTACATGTGTTAATGGACTATGTAAGAAATATATATTTAAAATTCTCATAAGGTGGAGGCTTTAACCCTCTATGACACAGCAACCTTTTTTCTGATTTTGTCATTTTTTGTATAACATCTACAATTTTTCTGGTTACTTTTTTATTTTTAAATGCCAACTTTCCAACACAAGCTTCATTCAAAAAGAACACAAAAATTATTTATTTTTAATGACTGTGTGGTGGAAGCAGTCAGCTATTTATTCCCCACAGCACAAAAGGCTGCATGAAAATAGGCTATTCCTATAGGTATGGAAATTATCCCAGCTCCTCCCTACCCCACCCCAACCTGTGAACATACTCTGAACACATTCTGAACATGCTATGATTTCATCAAAGTTCATAAATTCTGATGCACATCAGTGTCTTGACCAGGTTGTGAAGGGATTGTGATAATAAAAAAATATATATATAATTTTACACTATGGCCCTTATTATACAGTTTATTGTTGAGAGGCACACCCAGGTTCTTGAAGTGCTCAGTAACAATGTCCTTACTGGATTTGTCTCAGGCCCCATTTACACTACACATTAAATCTGATGTTTTTTTACCCTCAAGTGACTCTGTTTCTTTCAATGTTTGTAGTCTGTGTTTGTTCTCCCCCAGCATCAAGCAGAACGAGTTAATAAACGGGGCATTGTGACTTTAGCTTCCAGGGCACTTCCCCCTAACATTCCAGACATCCATTGTTAGAGTCAGGCTCGCCCCCCTGCTGATTTCTCAGGTGATTCATTTACAAATGAATAGATGCAAATTGTAGCCATCAGAGTCGTCAGTTTGGTCCTAGAGTTCATTTGACCCTGCTCTGGGACTTCTGGGGGGATATAGAAATCCCTGGGACTTCTAGTGTTAAAAGTATTACAACAAATTTCTGTCCAGAAATCGGTGTTCGTAGTGATTGAGAGTTCAGCTTCCCATTTAGTGATTGGTAAGTGATTAGAGTTAGTGTTCGAGAGTGCTCTGTATATTTTTGAGAGTTTTTTTGTTTTTATTGAGATTTTTTTCATATATATGGCCAGTTCTGGAGGTTGCAAGGTGATTAAATCTATTGCCATATTTTTCTTAATTGTCTCTGTTACTTGTAAGTACTGAAGAAAATTACTTTTATTTATATTGAATGTTTGGGTTAGATTGTTATATGTCCTGAGCTTATCATTTTCAAAGAGGTCTTGGAGATGAATAATTCCGTTCTCTTCCCATGTTTTTAGATAGAGCAGTCTTTTTCTGTTTCTAAAGTCGGGGTTGTGCCAGATTGGAGACAGCATACTAGTTTTTAATTGAACATTTGTAATGTCCAGGGCTTTCCACCACGCAGTCAGGGTGGAGGCAATCAGTGGGTTTTTAAAGCAGGTATGACGTTTGAGGGTCGCCGTGATAAAAGAGAGATCAGAGAGTTTAATATGTTTGCAGTCTAGCTGTTCTATTTCTAGCCAGGTGTTGTGGTATTCTGTTGGTTTTAGCCATTCTGTTAAATATAGAATTTGGTTTGCTAGGTAATAATGCATGAAATTAGGGGCTTCCAACCCACCCTCGCTTTTATTTTTTTGAAGGGTTGAATTTTTGGATTTTTATTCCTAGCATAGAATTTTGTAATTGCAGAATCTAATCTTTTGAACCATTGTGTTGGTGGTTTCAGCAGGATCATAGAGAACAGATTTTAACTGAGGCTATTCTGCCGAGGAGTGAGATGGGGAGATTGTTCCATCTCCGCAGGTCTTCACCAAACCTCATTTAGGTTTGGTGATATATTTAGGCCTAGATATTTAATTGTATTTGTGGGGGAGGGGTATTGTGGGTTTTGGGTTGCTGGGTCCCATGATTTTTTTGTTAATGGAAGGATTGATGATTTTGACCAGGTAATGGAATAGTCTGATAATTTAGAGAAGCTGTTTATTAGTTTAAATAATTCTTCTAATGAGGATTGGGGTTCTTCCAAATAGAGTAAAATATCATCCGCATAACGATTAATTTTGTGTTCTGAAATGGATGAGTGGATTCCTTTAATAACAGTATTCTGACAAACAGCTGCTGCGAGAGGTTCAACAAATATTGCAAAAAGCAAGGGTGAGAGTGGGCAACCTTGTCTGGTTCCCCTCTGCAGTGAGAAGCTTTGGGATATTATTTTGTTTGTGGTTACTGAGGTCTTAGGTTTAGAGTATAGGGTAGAGATCAATTGTATGAATGATTCTCCAAAGCCAAATTTGCCAAGGACATCAAGGAGGAACGACCAGTTGACTCTATCGAATGCTTTTTCTGCGTCAAGTGACAAGATTATTGTTTTGTTTTTAGAGTTCTGTGCCATGTTGATCAAATTAAACAGTCTTCTAACATTGTCTATGGAGTGTTTATTTTTAATAAATCCTGTCTGGTCTTGGTATATAATTGACTGTACTACTTTCTCTAACCTGGAAGTGAGTGCTTTGGAAATAATTTTTATGTCTGTGTTAATAAGTGAGATGGGACGGTAGCTTGAGGGTAACATGGGGTTTTTGTCTGGTTTAAGTTGTAATTTAATTTTTGCTGTATTCATGTGGCCTCCTACATAACCTTTATTTTTAATCTCTGTTACTACTCTGAGAAAGAGCGGAGCCAGCATTGACCAGGAATGTTTTAGGAATTCAGCAGGGAACCCATCTGGACCGGGTGCTTTCCCTGTTGACATGCTATCCAAAGCATTTTGTAGTTCTTGTAAGGTTAATGATGAGTCTAAGGTGGTTTTCTGATCTATGGTGAGCTGTTGTAGGTTTAAGTTATTGAGAAAGGTTTTAATATCTCCAGGGTTTAATTTAGATGAGTATAAATTTTGAAAATAATCATGAAAAATATTATTAATGTCCTGAGGTAAGTTTAAAGTTTGACCTGAATTATCAGAGATTGCCGCTATGAAATAGTTTTCTTTGTTGTGTTTAAGCTGATTTGCCTGATTTATTATTGTAGTCAAAGTTTTTGTACCGTAATTGCTGCAAAATAAAATCAGCTTTTTTAGATAAAATGATGTCCAGATTAAGTTTTGTATTTTGGAGTTTTTTCCATAAAAGTTCAGACGGGTTAGCTGCGTATTCTTCTGTAAGTTTCTTAATTTTTTCTTCAATCGTTTTTTCTGCTATCTGTTCCTGTTTTTTCTTAAAAGAAGAGTATGATATAATCTTTCCTCTGATGACAGCCTTGCCGGTTTCCCAGAGTAAGGACGGTGACACTTCTAATGGTAATTTCTTTACCTATTGGTCTGTGTTCACACTCTGTGAATGAGAACTTTCAAAAACTAGTTACTGTGAAGCCATCTTCATCACACTGCCTTTACAGATGGAGAATGGACGATCGTGCTGACTCCCGGTGCTCCCGCAGAGAGCGCGGCTCTGATACACTTAGCCACAGCCTTGCTTTAATTGTGCAGAAAATGTGATTTGTGCCCCAGCTTCACTTTCCACAAAAGTGGTGTTCACAGTCGGGGGTGTTCCAGTCGCATGATTGGCTGTGCTATTCAACCACCTAGAGACCCTCGCACAAGGGCAAGTGTGTGTGTACTTGAGCATGAGCTTGAAGTAGATTGCGCATATTTTGCTTGTCCTTCATCAGTAAACATATTTGCACCATTTGATTACCTAATAAATGCTGAAAAAAGAGATTACAAAAATGAAATCAAATTGATTATACACTGTTGACAAAATGAAAAATCTTCCAACACGGTGTATTCAGACAGTCCCCATAAATTTTGCTGACATAATATTAAAGGTGCAAAGAAGGACCAGGATAATATGACATTTTGTAAATGATTTTTTGAGTTTGGTTAATGTGAGACAGGTTTTTCTTCTTTCCTTTTTAAGGCTGCAGCTCTGATGTCATGAGAAGGAGCAAATGTGAAGTTCAAAATCAAAGACATTCTCCAAAATATGCACATAGTGTCTGGAAAGTGACAATTCGAGAGGGAGGAAAAAAATAAAGATGGACGGACTGAAAGGAGGGCTGTGGGCTTTGAAACATCTTGAGGGAGACAGAAAGAGAATTGTAAAGTGCAACAAGGAGGAACGAAGAACAGGGGGAGATGTGTTGGCAGAAGATGAGAGAAACTGAGGGGGAGGGTTGCAAGAGGAAAGTAAAAGTGAAAGAGACTGATAGGGAAAAGGAAGAAATCCTTAACATACACCTCTCACCTGGATATGGTGCTTGTGAGCTTCGCTAAAAACTGCTGATGTGACACGAAGCGCGAGAGGTAGCATTTCAGCGCAGAGAAAAGTGCTTACTGGCTCTTCTTGTAAGAGGAAAAAGGCTTGAGGTACACGCCTCACATATCCTCTTTGTTTGGAGACTTTGCAATGGCCAGCATTTTCTCTCAACCCCTATCTGTTCTCAATTTTTTTCATTCTCTTATTCATTCCATTTGTTCTTCATCTCCACAATACTTTCCTAAGACACAGTGGCAATGCCTGGCAGCCTACCTTGGGATCGATTTGTTGCAGAATAATCCCTTGTTGTATCGCTTGGCTAACGTTTACTGTTGCTCTTAGTATTAATAGTGGTTCACTGATGGTTGCTTTAACTTACCACTGTTGCCTTGATTTATTGAAATGTTCACGACACACCAACATATGTCCTCTTCCTACTCGATTCGGACAGAATAACATTTTTAGACATAGATTAATTTAGACCATGCAAATAATAATCTCTCTTCAGTTAAACCCTTGCTTTGATACAATCTGTATTTCAAAGAATGACCATTTCAATTGTGTCCTCGCTAACCTCTCAAACACGGTTAACACTTTTCAGATGTGGATATGGTTATTTTGACATCTGCATTCACAAGCTGCATTCACAAGTTGAAATCTGGTTTCCATGATAATGATGACGAAGAATTGATCATCATTATCAGTTTACCTCTTTGCAGTTGAAAAAGTACCAACTTAGCATACCAGTAGTATGGGCGCTTGGTCTCTTAATAGTGTTCTGTAGAACGTTGTCTGGCACTGTAACATATCTGCATGATTAACATAATTTTTGTGTGGTTTGCTAGTAGTTGGTTTTGGTAATATATTTAGTTGTATCAATGCACATAGATAGATATTCATAATATATCTAACACAAGCACATTAATATTCATAATATATCTTACATATATCCTTACATTTGGGATGTCTGTAACCCAGTACATTGGACGCAGGACTTAATTCATGATTCATGATTATATTGATCCTGAATGTTTAAAAAAAAAAAAAACATATTCAATTCCATAGAGAAGAATGAAAAACCCCTTTAAAATCTCCTTTTTTCAAATTTCTTCTGTGAATTATTCTTACCAGCTACTCGTTTCATTGTTGAATCATTCTTAAAGATAATGTTTATTTAATTTAGTTGAATTCAGTAATGTTGTGAATGTTAAGATTTATTATATTATTGAGGAAATGTTGAGAGAGAATGATTGGTTTCCTTCGGTTACAGCCGCCAGATATTTGTTTCGACCAACAGAGGGCGCTGGTAACCCAGAGATGCTATGCGCTAGCAACCAGAGCTAAATTTATAATGTTTACAGATATTCACGTCATATTACAGATATTCTTTTGGTGCTAAAGGGGTTAGGAATAATTTATGAACATTTTTAAGAATAGAAGAGAGAGTAGTAGGCGAGTCCGCCCACCGCCTACGGTTCTGGACATTCCTGCTTATAACCTTCACACATTGTCACACATTTAGTAATGCTATTAAAATGTTGTGTTAGTTTAAACATAATCTAGTATAAATCACATTAGTTTTTAATACTTTTCACATTTTTTATTTCAGATGCTGTTCATAAATTGTAGAGGATGATATTAAAATGTAACAACATATTTTTTGTCTTTAATAAATCAAAATAGGATTTAATCAGCACCACTAAATCAGTTCAAGTTTTTAATGGTTTGAAAGCTAGAGTTGCAAAAAACAAGTAGCCACTGCCTACAAAAGGAGAACATTAAAAACTTTTTTTTCCCATCTCAAGGTTTTTCTTTCCATTTTCTAAACCCCTATGGTTTAGTAATCAGTCTTTCTAAATCATCTTAATCTCTTAATTCACTTGTATCACTTAAATGGCTAGCTCATTCATTCCACCAGCGGCACTTTGTAGCTCCTAATCCTCTAAACTGCAGGAGATTTTCTGACCGGGACCAACCTCAGCACACATTATAAGACATAACAAAATATATGTCCGCAAAGAGAGGATAACAGCTCTCACTGGAGGGGACATTAAACTGGCTTTGGCCCCTCTGGTCAGTTAATCTCCTGCAGCGATTCTGAGAGCATGTATTATCCTTTTCTTGTTGAGAAAGACTGCCATCTCTCAGTGGAGATAATTGCTGATATTTTTTGTTCATTAGCACTCTTGCATGTTGCCTTTTTTATATATATATATAACAAAAGACAACGGTTCTCCCCTTAACCTTGTAGAGGTTTGATGGACTAACAAAGAAAGAAGAACACAAAAGAGTTAATAGATCTAAGCATAATGGTGTTTTTAGTTCCAAACCAAGACTCAACTTTTCCTTATAGAAAGACCCAAAGGGCTTTTGTAAACATTGTTTAATGCAGAGGCCGTACAAAATGTCTGTTAAAGTCATAGGCTGCGTCCGAATAGTTCCTCCTGTCTCCTTTCCTATGCACTTTTCCCAAACCCCCGGAAGTTTAAGTGGTGGCCATGATGCAGAGCGTCCTAATTCTCAAAGTTAAGGAAAGGAGGCTCAATTATTCCTTTATGACCTCCTTTAGCTTTGGAAACACTGATGCATCCTTTATGAAAGACCAGATAATGCTGTCCCACAATTCCTTGTAGTGACAACATTTAAAGAACCCGCTCATCCAAGCATTTACGGAAACTCAGGATGAACATTATGTAGGCCTAAATATTGCATAAATGTAACAATTTAATGAAATCATACTTATTTTGGATTGATGTTGATTTGTGAGTCGAAGGTGATGGTGAGCAATCATTCTCAAAGTGACGTTCTTTTAGTTTCACTTTTGTTCCTCGTAACCTGGTAGCCTGTTTTCCTTTGATTTTAATTCAAACCTTGTGATATTTGAGATTATATCAGCAATTAAAGGCACAGGGGAAAGTGTTATAAATGAGCTTTTAGTAGTGTATTTTTGGAAATTTGTATTTTTTCACCACGGCAGACGTCACTAACCTTCGACTCCGTTAGATTATTACGCCACCTAGCGGAAGTGAGTCTGATTGTCAAAACAACGTAATGACTTTTCCCTAACACCTTGGCTGACAACACGGTGTTAAGGAAAAGTGGACAGGAAAGGAGATAGGAGGGACTATTTGGACGCAGCCATAGAGACACTGCATAAGTAATGCTTTTAATTATACTTGTTTGACTCAAAATTTGTTTTTAAACCATATACAGTATGTCAAACAATGCCTGCATAGCAAATCTGGGACCTCAAAAGATTGTGTATGGCTTGAAACCTTTCAAATCTAACCTAAAATACAATACCTAAGAAAGCCGCAGAAAAAATTATTTAAAGTCATTGCTGAATTAGAACATGTAAACTCCAAACAGAGACTGTAATGAGTACAAATAAAGAAGCTTCAACACATGATTCCTTCAACCTTGACTATTAAACTTCCAACAATAGCTTTTTGATTTCCTTAACTGTCTTTATGCAACACTAAGGGCCTGATTTACTTATGGTTTTCACATGTTACTTAAAATTTGAGCAAACTATGTCACTCTGCGCACTGATCAGTGACGTGCCGTGAGCACTAGGGTTGGGTAGGCAGGGCGTTGCAAATTGAGACCACCAATGTCAACACCAATGAAAATTTCATATGTTTCTGCTGGCAAGTGTTAATCTAACAAAATTAACATCGTAAAACACCATTAAAGAAACATAAACAATTATTCAATATATCCTCCATACTCTCCCAACAATACATATCTCATGACATGGCAGCACATCCGTTTGTGTTGGAAACACGAAGAAAATGACAACAACAACAGCAACTCGGAACAGCCTCGGTGAGGCACATCCACAAAGCCAATCCTTCCTTTTGTGCCAATCACTGTGGAAAGTACAAAACATTTTCTGACCTTTCCTTTGCTGAAGGTCTGGTAGCTCAGGTGTTGGTCTCCCATCTTTTAAAAGCTGTCGTTTTTCCTCAAAAGAAAGTTTCTTTATTGTCTCTAGCGCTGTCAATTCACCCTTGGTGTAGGCACTGCCTACCATGCCTACCTTGACTGCACGTCACTGGTACTGATAGATCTCCTCCTTGTGTGGGATCTCTTATTCCCACACAATCAAGCATGCATCTGTCAAGCATGCAACAATCCATTTAGTTTGTTTGTCACTGCTGAATACGCAGTATGGGCAGATCAGCTGTGCCATGCTGAAAGCTGAAAGATGTTATTGCAAATATGCACAATTAGACTTATCGAATCTGGGATATTTTGCCTGCCCTATTTTTGTGTTTATTTTTTTGGGTGGTTAATGTGTTAATTGTTAAAGCATGCAGAGATGGCTGCAGTAATTGTTGCAAGGAGAAGCAGCGAAAACTAAAGCCAATGTAAAGAACAGCTGCTTAATGCTCAAATTAACATCTTTGGTATGATTGAATAAAAAATAATTAAAATTCCTAAGAGACTTCAAACATAAGCCATTCTCATTCACAGAATTTTCATATGTAAATTGTTTTTTATACACAAAAATATTTTTGCCATATTTTACAGCCTGCAGAGCTATTGCCCAACATATTAACCAAATAAAACTATATATTAACAGCCACATAATAAAAAAAAAGCTGTGTGAATTGTTATGTGTTATGTAATGAAATATGTAATGAATACCCTACTTGCTACAGTCCCCTCTTAGACTTAACTCCAGGGCTTTTTTAGGGGAGCAGGCCACAGCATAGGATGCGGATCGAGAATTTTTGTTGATTTAAACATGCATTTGAATCAAAAGGATCTGAAAAGTAGCAACAAAAACAATTAACTCAAAGAAACAAAAGGAACTGAAGACCCCGGCCAAACTAAAGTAGGGAAGACACTGGGCCAACCCCATACAGGACTATTGCAGCCAACCTTCACCTTTTAAACTTCAAAAAGTACAAAACACTAACCCATATGGAATAGAATGGAAAACAGGACTAACCAGTGATCTCCAAAACTAAAACAACAAACCTATAGTGATGTTATGAGATGTGCAGAGGCTACAAAGTTTGTGTCAAGTAATGGAGGTGGCATTTCTGCAAAGCACGCGTCGAGGCTTGCTTCATTTGGGGGAGGAGCCAAAATGATGAGGAACGAAACTTCGCTGCCGGCTGTGTGACTGCTTCAGGAAGTGGTTTGTTGGGTGGTTTGACTGCATTAGTCCTCAGGCCGTGTTACACCTGTATGTTTTTTTTTATCTATTGATTAATTTAGAGTTGTGGTTAGTTCACAGTTTTGTTAGAGTTTATATAAATTGCATACCAGACTCTGGATTGTGTTTGATATTTTATAAAGTTTAGAGGGAGAGAGAGTTGGAAGAATTTGGAGAGTATGAGTATGGATGTATGCATGAAACGAAACATTACGTAACTGTGTGTCTCACAATTCAGCACTATTTCTTTCTTTTTTTTTTGTCAGCACTGTTATTTCTGAATAAAATTGCCCCTTTTCTGTACATCATTGTCTAAGTAACACATGCATATTCTGTGACTTTTTCCTTATTCAATAAGTGCATTCAAAAAGCGTTTGCAACCCTTCTAAGGTGAGAAAAAAAAACATTACACAACGTATTATCATGATAAAAGACTCGTGGCCTCGTGGTCAGAGAACACGGCTCAAAGATTTTTTGGAGGACCAGAGGGGCAGCGTTAAAAGCCTGTTTAAACCACTTTTAGGAAAATTTACACAGAGAGAATACATAAAGATATTTTAATCACAGAGATGTGATAATTTTTGTACAGAAATATATTATTCATACATTTTTGTGATTCATAGTCTTCCCAACAGACACAAAAATTCAATGCGTCACAATTTATGTGGTGGAGATACAGCTGTGTGTGATCATAAACCTGGCCAGTAGGTGGTTTAGTCTTCACATGAAGCGTCGAGAAATTAACCTTTTCTCAAACCAATATTGGCTCAAGTGGTACGATGCCTAGAAACTATAAACTTACACACATTAAATAAGGAAAAGGAAAACGTCTCGCCAAATGTGTCAATGTTGTGCCTCCTACTCAGCCTTTTATACACTTCCTTCTGCCTCTCCACCTGATTGCTGATCTGAATCTGGTATTTAGCTGAGAGAGGAAGGAGGAAGGGCAGGTTGAAAGGCCAAGAGGCACCAGCCGTAACACTGAGTGACACTATTTCTGGGTCACTCTGTGGTGACCCGGTGAACATTCCTCTCAGAGCAGAGATCATGAGTTGAAGTCCTATTGGTGGCCAGCAGCTTGGCTCTGTCATGCTCTACTGTGATATATTGGCGCCCTATCCAGGAAGGTTTACGAAGCCTTACGCCGTATACTGATATTGGCTCCAGCAACCCTGCGCAGCAGAGAAGGTAGACATTTATCACAGCAGGGGCCAAAAAAATGTCACATTGTCAACATTCTTGACAGCATTTGGAATGATGACCAATCTGAGTATCAATACAGACATTAAAAAAATAAAAAAACAATGGCTTCACAGGCTTTTTTTGTGTGTGTTTGTCAAGTCAACTCTGTTTGTAGTTTTTTTTAATGTTTAGAGTCAAATATATTTGTTGTCATTTTCTGTTTTGCTTTGTTGAGTCGTTCCTGTAGCATTTTTTTCTGTCGCCCTGATTTTTTATGTATTTCGTGTATTTATGTAATATAAATATAAAGTGCAGACTTTCATCTTTCATTTGAGGGTATCCATGTTCAAATTGGCTTAACATATACCACCCTTTTTAAAAAGGGATTAAAAGTAATTGGACAATTGACTCAAAGGCCATTTCATGGGCAGGTGTGTGCAATCCTCCGTTATGTCATTAACAATTAAAGTTAATTTGAAGTGTAGGAAAGAAAGAAAGAAAGCACTGGTGAACTTGGCAACGCAAAAAGAACGTCCACGAAAGACAACAGTGGTGGATAATTGCAAAATCATTCCATGAATAGAACAATTCACATCAACCAACCAACTTAAAAACACTCTCTCGGAGGTTTGTCCAAGTATACCATGGAGAGAAGACTGCATGAGAGTAAACACAGAGGGTTCACTGCATGGTGCAAGCCACTCAAAAGCCTCAAGAATAGAAAGGCTTGATTGAACTTTGCTAAGAAAAACAAACTAAAAAAAGACATCTAAATAAGCCAACAGTTCTTAAAAAACATTCTTTGGACAGATGAAACCAAGATCAACCTCTACCAGAATGATGGCAAAAAAATATCAAGTATCACCAAAGGGTTTTCAACTAAGTATTAGAAAAGCATTATTTTCAGTTATTTACTTTATTTATCTGAATTGTTTAATTTCAAACTCATTTTGGTACTCTACAGAACCAAAATTATAAAACTTTTATCTCTGTCCAAATATTTATGGACCTAAATGTAGGTATATATTATACTTATTTTGTGTATTGGGTGGGGTTTCATATCCCTTCCAACTTCTTAACGTACAGTTGTTGAGGATTTGTTTTTAGGGGCCACACAAAAATAGACGGCCTACGGGCCACCAGGTGCCCCTGTCTCCTGTACAGGAAAAGCAGGTATTGATTGACACTGCTTCCCTCTAGATGTCTGGGTTGCACAGATTAAGGTCTAGAGATGAGCCGACCTATGTCACTCTTGCCAACTCACTGAAGGCTTGTCTTCCAGTGTTGAAGTATGCTATTTTTATAATTTTTTTGGTTGCTGAAGTAACACGATCAATTTCATCAACAGGAGAGTTTATGGCCAAAGTGCTTGTTTTGGGTGGATTTGGGGAGTACAACAGGGACTGACAGACAATAAAATCCTTCATTAAAGGGGACATATTATGAAAAATCCACTTTTGCTGTTTTTTGATCACATATGAGGTTATTTGAGTGTCCACCGGCACACAAAATGTGAAATAATGATCAGTCCTTTCGAGTGTTCCAGACTAGTTGAGCCGCGAACCATTGATCAGTCCAACCAGTCGTGTTTGTGGTCTGTGTAAGTCTTACAACACAGAGAAAATTGCTCCATTTCAAATTTTCTACCCTCCCCTCTGCTGGCATCTCCACCCACGAACTCCACGCCCAACCTGAAGAAAACTTTTGCAAAAGTCCGCCATTGTTTTTTTCGCTAGCGAAGGAGTGATGGCACTTGGAGAAACTAAGTACAGAACTTGCCTGCTGCTGGTGCCGCACATCCACAGAGAACGTACACTGTAGTGTAAGCACTATTTGTTCATGCGGAGGTGTACTCCGCGCTTATGGTTTGGCGCATTGGCGAACCTGTTATATCGCCTCGTATTGCTGATCTCACATGTTTGTGACACAATGCAACGCAGCAGTTGGACAAAACAAATGATTATCACATTAAATGCACTATTCCTGTAGTTAGAAGAGCAGAGGAGGAGGAGAAAGTCACTTAGCAGCTTAAGAGACTCACTTACTGTTTTACTGTAATGTGCAGTTTTTTGGCTGAAAACAATAACAACAGTGTGTGGATCGCAAAAATAAAATTGCTTTGGTGATCACTGATCACCCTGTAAAAGAAGACATGAAATGAGTGAGCGTCTATAGACACGCCCACTAATGAATATGCTTAAGTAGGCCCCAAAACGGCCCACTTTCAGAACTGCTCAGAAAGTCACTTTTTAGCGGGCTAAAACTCTGGAAAACAGGCGAGTTTGGGAAAATAAACTTCAAATACTATGATTTAGGGGTTCTCAGTACAAATGAAGATGGGTGAAAAATTACATAATATGTCCCCTTTAAAAGAAAAATAGATGTTTGTTATTAGCAGAAATAAAATCATCAAGACAACTGCACCAAAAACGTGGCCTCGTTATGTCAAGTGTTTTAAGGGAACAAAACATTCTACATTCTTAATACTACTTGTTTCTGCATATGGAAAATGATCTTCTTGTTGTAGGATTTGGTCGATACAAGAGCCAAAGATTATGAGTCAGATGCACACAGTGAGGGAAAGAAGAGTATGTTTGTGTTTCTAAGGTGAGTGTAATATGATGAGTGAGTAGAGGGATGTTCTTATTTGCTGTCTGTCTTTCTGAGTGCCAAATCTCTAAATGACTCTGGTGTTGAAATCAGGGTTGTCTCTCTGATGCTGACTTAGTCATTGGTGTGGTGATAAGCATGTTGCAAAGACTTCCAGTTTCTGTAATGAAGGTTATTCTCCATCAAAACCTGAAAAAGAGCCAATGCACCACTGTAACTCATTGCCGTAGATCAGGAACAGCTCCGTTCTAAGTCTGGCCTTGTCCAGTGAGGGATAGGTTTCCTCTGTGGCATCCAGTGCTGAATCTGGGAACTTCAAGTCTGCTTGTTGTAGAGTCGCGCTGACCAGGTGTTTGGTGAAAAAAAAAAAATCACACACTTTTCACTTGCGAGCTACTTCTACCACAGATAGTTCTTCGCATTCTACTGAGTTGGAGGCTATAATTCTAAATAATTTAATTTGAATATTGACACTATTAGAATTATTTTATGTTTGTATAATATTAAATTACAATAATAATACTGAAACAGCAACACTTAAAAACGGAGTGAGATTGAAATGTGTTTTAAAAATTCAGGAATGGCATAATGAGAGTGGGCTTCTGAGAAATGACGCGGAGGCATATATATCGAAACGATTGTTATGAAAGAGAACCGGCATTTAGAACGGCATTTTTAAAAATATATTTTACATTTTACCCGCTCATAAGAGAGGGCGGCTCCACATCACCCCCTAATCGGCCAGCCGCCACTGGCTGGTCTGTATTTCTATGGCACTCTGACCAAACAGGTGACCAGCAATTTGAACACAGGTCACAGTTCACAATTGAAATTATAGAAAGAAGGGGTTTGGAATTGTATTTTATATAAAAGAATAGTACATGCTAAGTAGTTACGCAAGCAAACAATTTGCCCTCATTGCTTGAGATTTTACTAAATCAGGTCCTTAACTCATTCAGTGCCAGCCGGTTTCAGAATTTCTACCCCCTCAGTGCCAGCCGTTTCTGAGCATTTTGACTGATTTTTAAAGACCCATAGAATATTTTGTACTATGACTATCTGAATTCTGACACCAGATTCTGAAAGATCAAAGTCTCTAATTTCATCAGAAAAAATAATGTTTATGATTGTTTTGTTCTTCTGTAATCAGCAGTTGAATAGAGGCAAGTTTCACACCATCACCAGTTTGTGACAAAAAGCTGAGAAAAACAGCTTTTTCTGAAAAAATCTATTAGTGACTTTGATGCAACTTTTTTTTTTTGCTTGAGTGACACCTCAACATTGGTTTCCTTCTATAAAACAACAAAAACAACACTAAGACCGGGCTTTTGATGGCAAAATTATTATTATTTGGCTATCTGGGTCAGAGTTGAATGGATTTCTTACTGTATTTTGGCATTCTTCCAAGTTTCTCCCCCCTTCAGTCTGCACACACGCAACTTCCTCTTCCTCCCGGACACGCCGAGTGTCACCGCTCGCCCCGTTTTTTGATAGTTTTCTCTCACCATCGCCACACTCTCCAATAGTCGACTGAGTTCTGCACATGCTCTGGTCGAGTGTGAGCTGCTGGGAACTTCAGCATAAACTCTCGTAGCATTTTATGTCTTGTAAACTAGTTTCCTCTGCCTCTGAGATCTGTCCATCACGGATGATGTGTCAACCAAACGTGTGCTGCTATTTGGCTCACAGTTGAAAGTTTTGCTGACTGCCTCCCCCGCCAATCACACAGACGTAACTTGGTTGGTTGATGGTTTCATCTCACGATTGCAACTTTATCAATAATCCACTCAGGTCCATGCATGTTCTGTGTTAGTATGTGGTGCTGTGAGCTGCTGGATACTTTACAATATCACGCCGTAGCGCCATAATCTTCCTTGTCCCTGCTTCTTCCTTCTTAGCTAATAGTAGCATCAGTGGCTAATCTCATATCTAAAGGTGCGCTGCTGCCACCTTCAGGGCACAGTTGGTTACTACATCACCCTACATCTTATATATTGATGAGGGACCTCCGCCAGGGTGTTTTCTAGTAATCCCTGTGAAAAAACGTAATTGACGTAAAAGTACGTCAATGGCGCTGAATGAGATTAGAGGGTAAATACTAAGTGCTTGAATATAGAAAAGATTATCCTATACAACAAGGTTGTCTCATATCAATTATCATATGAAGAGTAAAACTATGTTTTAATATGAAAACCCATTTTCATACGGGGAAGCCTGGGTGATGATTGAGAAGAAAAACTCACTTTTAAATGGAAGAAGCCTCCAGCAGATCTGGACTCAGAGGTGGCAGTCATCTGCTTTGAAAGGTTGGGGTTTAACGGATGAGGAAATGTCAGCTCCAAGAAGCATATTCCTCCAGTATTTGCTTCTGTATACTGGAGAAATATGCTCTTTAGTGTTTGCACATTTTAGTAAGCAAGCTGCAAGATTTTGGATCAACTGCAGACTTTTTAATGAGTTACTGCAACATCCTGACAGTAAAGTGTTACAACAATCTAGTCTTGACATAACAAACATAAAACCATGGCAAGTCTCATGTATATTAGCATATTTGCTGTGGCTGCTTCATTTGAGTTTGATGAAAAAATTGCACTACACTAGCTACACTATAAAATAAAATACTGCTGTCATGATCAAAGCTTTTATTCTTGAACTGATGGTCCAGCAGTGACATGCCATGAGCATTAGCGTTGGGTAGGCAGTCAACACCAATAACAATTTCAAATGTTTCAGCTGGCAAGTGTTAATCTAACAAAATCAGGATTGTAAAACACCATTAAAGAAACATTAACAATTATTCAATAGCAGCCTCCATACTCTCCCAACAATATATATATATATAAGATTGTGGCCGACTCCTCCCACCCCGGTCATAAACTGTTTCAATCTCTCCCTTCTGGAAGGAGGTTTCGGTCCCTCAGGACCAGAACCTCCAGACACAAAAACAGCTTCTTTCCCTCTGCCACCATCCACATGAACACACCCCAAGTCACCCACTGAACCCCCCCCCCCCCACCCGATCACCACCTCCATGATGACATTATCTGCTGCACTGTATATATATATAGATATTTATATTTATCCTATTTATCCTTTATTCTCTATCTATCCTTTATTTATCCCTCATCCTTTATATTTATTATTATTATTATTATTATTATTATTATTATTATTATTATTATTATTATTATTATTATTATTATTGTTGCTGGGTTGTTCTGTGTTTTTTTATTTTTTTTTTTTGTTGTTGTTTGTTTTGTGCACCAACTACCAAGACAAATTCCTTGTACTGTCCTTAAAACTGTACATGGCCATTAAAAACATTTCTGATTCTGATATATCTCATGGCATGGCAGTGCATCCATTGTTTGTGTTGGAAACACGGAAACACAGAGACACGGAGACAATGACAACAACAACAACCTTTTGTACCATCCACTTTGGAAAGTATGAACAATTTTCTGACCTTCCCTTTGCTGAAGGTCTGGTAGCTGAGGTGTTGGTCTCCCATCTTTTAAAAGCTGTCGTTTTTCCTCAAAACAAAGTTGTGAAAATGTCTTTATCGTCTCTAGCACTGTCATCATGCCTGTAAATTGTTATCCCGCCCACTAGCAAGGGAATGTAGCAGCGGCCGCGCTGTATCAATTTACTAATGCACTGTAAACTTACGTATAGCATTTAGCATAGTATGGTTACATCCAGAGGCAGCGTAGAGATCTTCCTTTTCATGGTTTTCATATTGGGGAACTGACTGCACATGCGCAAACACATCCATACACTGATATGAGGGCCAAAGGCAGAGCAGCAGTGTGCCTTTGGGAGAGGGTGTGGCCTCCTCCTGCCTTATTAATACAGCGCAGGAGTGAGAGTGACTTGTGCAGCGTCTCTGCCGTACCAGGAAATAGTGTTGTTTAGTCATTTGGACTATGAAAAGCACAAAATGCTGACACGTTCAAACTTATAGATACTGTAGGCTATCGGAAATTGAAAAATTAATTATAAATATATTATAATTAAAACAAAAAATCAATTCACCCAGGCACTGCATACTCTGCCTACCCTGACTGCACGTCACTGTGGCCCGGGCAAGCTTAAGCTATCTCATCAACAATAAGTTGAATAGCTTGGTTTTAGTGATTAAGAATAGAACTATCTAACACTTTGATTACAGTAGTAATTAAAAATAGAAAAACATTGTTTCAAAAATGCCCAATACAGAAAAGGCAAATGTCATTTTCTAGCACATGTCCTTTGCTTCCAGACAAACAGCCTCATGTACAGCAGTTCTGTCTTTTAATAAATCCAGGACAGTTTTTGCTAAAAACAAATGCTGATTTCTATATTAACTGCAGCAAAATATAAAGCAGCTAAAAATGTACATGCGAAACCTCATAAAAAGAAAAACTTGCACCCATCTGCGTCATCACCAGATGGACAACTCAGATATATAGGCAGTAAATGAGTATTTGCTTCATCTGCTACTTTTTTTGATGACTGCTGATGGCTCACCTCTGTGGGCCCTGATCTCTCTCCTCCAAATAGCACCCTCCTTTCATCTAATGGAAAGGGAGGAAAAAAGAGAAAATGTTTCAATGCTTCTGCCTGACAGGGAAAATAAATTGCACTTACAAGATCCAAATTACATTGTTTAACCTCAAAATGATTGGCCCAGGCCCCTCTCCCAAGGCCTGATCAGCTGGGTGATGTATGGCTTTAGTTTACTCCAGCATTGCAAACCCAGCACTGTGCAGTCCTCTCCAAGCCTCCTGGGTAGCGCTGGAGGGGCGGGATGTGCAGTGTGCAATGGAGCCAGAGGACATTTAATGTTTAATAAGCTCCCTTTCTTTCACTAGACTTTAAGTTGGAAATATGAAACTGCATGTGTTGAAAGAGGGGATTATTAGCTGGTGCTAATCTCTTCTTCTCTCCCCGCCTTTGTTTACTGATGCTCTCCTCCCTAACGCTTACATCTTCAATCCAAAACAGAATGAAGGGGAAGGGAAATGACAGTAAAGGGGCAGAAGCAGAGGAAAAGCGCGCTGAAAATTGTCGTCTTGTTTGTTGTGCCTCGCTGTGTTGTGAGCGTGTAATAAGGCTCAAAATGTCACTGGTTCAAACAGTCAGCCGCTGGCAGTGCAGGATTGTGGGGGATTTGTGTAATGGCATGTGTGAGTTGATGAGATATGTTCATCATTTTTGGTAGAGTAAAAAGCTGACTAGCACTAAAGTTGTTTGGCTATAGCCCTTTAACAGTTAAATCCAACCATAACAGATAAATACTGTGCGTGAATAATTTGATTTAGCCACTTGTTTATCACTAAGTGATGACATTTCAGCCACCTTTGTGTTTCCATATATCAGCCTTATCCAACAGCTGTCATTTGGCCTTCCATCGTCATGATGAAGATCAATGTTTTCCTTACCTTTGTATAGTTTTGTCCCTCCCTCCAGTACAGAAGCCCTTCACTGACTGCTGGCCCAGTTGTGGTATTGTTTTGCGACGAGGGAGGCGCCATCTGGAAAAAGGAAATATTAATGATGGGCCCAGATCCCAGCATGCATCGCTGTTCTAATCAGCCGGCTTTCGATTTCAAACTGCTCTGTGTTTCTGGGCAGTGGGGAGGGGTGTGGTTAAAGGGGTGGAGTGTGTGTTTGTGTTTATATTTGTGGAAAGAAACTAGCTGTGTGTGGGCAGCATGTGTGCTAAAGCACGATTGATGCTTTGTGTTGCTGAATACAAATGAAGGATTTGTCAAACCACAATATTTGGGTCCCAATAGATTACTGTACGGCACTGGGGTAATTATGCACACAGTTGATTGAATGGAGTCAAAACAGGGGGAATGTGTAAACGTGTGGCTACTGCCACATTTGATTTCCATAGAAATGGAGTAGGTGAAGGCAGATGCAAGTGCAAAGACAATAGCGCATGAACATACGCCAGCATGCCTAGATAAATGAATTATGTACACTCACAAACAACAGTAATGTGTGCACAGAGATAGAGACAATGACACGCGAAAGCTCACGTGATTTAAAGAGCAACTTTTTGACCCACATAAATCAATGCAAGTGTGTGGACACATACAAATGCAACTTCAACTGTTCTTTGAACACACACAAACACACACGCACGCACCCACGCACACAAAAGACACACACACAAAAGACACAACTGCAATTCCAAATTGTGTTAGCACTGATTAGAATTCACAATCAATGAGTGTATTCATGTGCTTACAGTAAAAACTTTTACCTGCTCACCTATTGTATACAGGTAAGGTTCAATGTTGTTGATTTCGAGCCAAATACGCAAAGCCCCCAAACATATCTTTCTGTTAAGCAACATGAGGCTGAGGTTGTATGCGTGGTAGAAATTGCTGAGCGGTAAAAACTTAACATTAAAAAGCCCATGCATACACAAATACAGTATGTGCACCATGCAGTCCCTCCCATTATGTAGCAGAAACTGGTGGGCATACTGGAGGTCATAAAAGACTGTAGATAGGAGGGTGATTTATTCTGCGGACCCCCAGTTATGGCTCAATTATTCCCTGTGGGAGAGCAATAGCCATTCTGTCAATGTCTTTATTGTATTCACACACGTTTCGATTGTTTCCTTTTATCATTATCCCTGCTGAATTAAACACAGCATGAAATAAATGCTACTGGCAAGTTATGTATTATTGTCATACTGCCACACACACACACACACACACACTACTTCTGCAATCATCATAAAGACTAGTGTTGTATTTTAATTTTGTCATTAACTTGCAATTCATCAATTTAAAGTCATTTATTCTTTCAATTTGAAAAGAAAGTTCATTTTGAATTAATTGGTTTTAGTTTTTTTTTGGGGGGGGGTTGTGTTATTTGGTCAAAAATCCATAATCATCTTACTGTATTGTATTGCATATTGTAATCCAAAGTATTCTGCGTGGACAGTGAATCTCTTCTCCTTCTACTGTAAATGAGCTTTAGAAATACAGGAGCGTGATGCTGGACTTCAGCCATCTTTCTACCAACAGGGTGATCCCATGAGCTGTTTTAAGCATTACTATTGGCTGCTCGAGCTGCTTGTCAAAAGTCTATGGGCGTTCACAATCTGAGAGTTGGGAAAGTCCCATGGCTTTATACTCCAGCAGAAGTCTCTAACATGGCTTTTGGCACAGCGGTTACACGGCAAATCAAGAGGAAAAAGGAAGACCGAGGTGGAGAAGCAACAGAATAAAGGCACAAATGTGTTCAGGAGGAACAGACTCCGGGGAGGTTCATCTGACTCGGTGTATGCGGCGAACTGCGAGCAATCTACTTTCAGTCAGCACGCAGTCTGTCCAAGTCAGAGAAAGAGAGTGATGACAGGCAGGATAAATAGCTTGTAAACCTAAAAGAAACATTATCTAAGGTGAAGAGAATAAACCCAATTAGTTTGTAGTTTTGATCAGCTGGGATCGGCTGCTTGTGTGTGAGGAGCGGCTGTGGTTCTGAGCCTCTTACTGTCCTCACAGCAGAGAGTGATATGTGCTTTCATGTCTCTAAAACATCAGAAAACTCTTCAATAACACAAGATAAAGTCCCTACATTTGTTACTAGTTTCTATGCAGAAAACAGTTGCAAAGAGTTCCACAGTGTGCACGTGCATGCAAGCGTTCCCAAGAAGACTGGTGAGTTTAGTTTAGGAGGGAAGAGGGGAGCTTGGAGAGCCTCACCCTTCTACAAACTGCAGCTTTAAGTTCTCTTTCAAATGTTTCTTTCTCTCCAAATCTCACCCATTTCTATAAGCAACAATGACAAGTTTCAGCAGAACACTAGTTAATATTGACCATCACAAGTTCCTACAACGTTGAGATGCTCGAGCCGTTATTTTTCCTTTATTCATACTGTGTGATGCCTTCAATTATTTTTCAAATCTCAAATCATGGGTGTTTTTCTTCCCGCTTGAATGTCATTCATCTTCTTTTTTTAACTCTTCTTTTTCTATGACAGATTGCCTTCCTGTATTTTTGCCAAAATCATTTTTTTAGGCTAAACATTACACGAGACATTCCATGTGTGCTGAAGCTAATCAGCTGCTTGGGAAGGTAGGTTTTGGCCTCACTTTTAGTTCGATAGCAATAATGATTTGTGCCTCGACACAACACAAACCTAATGTTTCTCTGAAAACAAAGACAGGTGGGTGAAAGAAAGCCAAATGTGATTCCAAAGTGAAGAAAAGTAGTCCCTTTTATGTGGAAAAAACTGAGCTTAGGTGCAATAAAGAGCATCACTGTTCACCTCAGCATCTGGAGAGGCTGATGTCATCAGACGCTGCCTCTGTCTTTCTGTGTCCTTGCTCTACAAAGGTTATCATGAAGAATCTGATAGGACGGTGGCAATAAAGAATCATTTCTGTGGTCGCTGCATCACCCACGCAGGGCCTTTGCCACTTGTCCCCAGACGATAGAGTACGAGTGTCAGTGTGCGTGTGTGTGTATGGGGGGTGGATCCATTCTAAATTCATGCGCACCAGTCACTTAAATGCGTACCCTGCGCCTGCAAAGACCTAACCAACGTCTGACACTACATCTACATTTTCTATAGACTTAGAATGAGTACACGGGCACAAAACATAAGTCACGTCCGCATGTGTGTTAACACATTAACAAGTTTGCAAACACCACACCAACGCCACACCTGGATGACACCTAACAAAAATAAATATAGTAGTCACACGTAGAAGAAGGTGTGGCATGAGTGAAACTATAGAGGTCGGGCGCGCTTCACTCTCAAGCACTGTCTGTGTGACATGTGAGCACTTAGAAAAAATTGCAAGGCGCTTAGGCATGCAGGCGTGTATGCTCGTGCATGTCCATAAGCTTGCGTAAGAGTGCCAGTCCGTAAGCTTATAGACCGGCACGCGTATACACGCCTGCACGCCTAGTGATTTTTTCTGTGTTTACATGTCACATAGATGGTGCTCGATAGTGAAGCGGGCCTGACCACTGTAGTTTCACTCACGCCACACCTGACTACACTTGACTACTTTAATTAGGTAAGTTTTGTGCAAGTTAGGCAGGCAGGTGCGATGGACTGGTACGCATGAAATCAGAATGGATCCACCCCCATAGTGTGTGTGTGTGTGTGTGTGTGTGTGTGTGTGTGTGTGTGTGTGTGTGTGTGTGTGTGTGTGTGTGTGTGTGTGTTAAGAACACTCCTAACTTAAGAAAACCATGAGGAACTCATTTTGAACAGACTGATGGATTTCTGTTTGTTTCATAAATGCTAAATGATTAACAATGCACTTCCATATACTGATTCAATGGCTACAGTGCTTCATTGGTTTAGCTCTGGAATTTGTATAATGTCAAGGTAATAAATGTGATTTGCTAAATATTTTGCTCTCTGTTTTGTCTTAATCTACTCACTCTTCCCTCAAGTGGTTTGGTGGAAAGATCTTTAAAAAAAAAAGTACTTTTATTTGCAAAACAACCTGCTTTTTAGATTTCTCCTGTTTTTATTTTTTTTTTTTTTGTGTTTTTTTTCAGATGTTGGTTGGGCTTTCAGCTTTTTTAAAAACTCACTATGAAAAAATGTAACATTTTACAATAAAGGGCCCTTAATTAACATCAGTAAATGCATTATTAGGCATTAGTTAACAGGTTAATAATATGCTATTAATCAATATATTACTTAACATTAATTAACATATCAGTTAATACATTAATTAGCAGTTAATTATTGTCTACTCCACAGAGTAAATTAAAACATTATTAAGCATTAATAAAAGTTACATAATGTAATTTGTTATCCTTATGTATGCATTACTAAATAATAAATATATTTTAGTAAAATGTAACAATGTCTCTTGTAATAATTTTTCTTACAATGTTTTTTAAGTAAGGTGTTATGTAACATTACAAGCTGATAAAAACCTTAATACATAAGCATTACTTACCCTAGTTAACCATTATTCAAGACTTTCTGGACACATATTGTAAAGTGTAACACGTGTATATCTTACGTAAAACATAAGCTTAGCCACTATTAGTTGAAGCAACACAAACAAATAATTTTAAACATTGTATTTCAAACACAATAAAACTTCAGAGATAACTACAGGTGGGAACCTCTGGGTACCTCACGATACAATACGTGATACAAAGCTCACGATAACGATTATCTCCCGATATGACAATACTGCGATTATCAATATATTGATCAAAAATCAATCTATGATAATCTATGACATAACATGAAAAAAAATACAATTTTTATTTTATATCTCTGAAAGACAATAAATTAAAAAAGTGTCCTATGAACAGTGACACTATTTTAGTGCAACATTTCTGTAAATAAGTGTCAACATGTCAATGTAAACGAATAAGTATCTCCAATAGTGCTTTCTGTAAACAAAAAATAGGGTATTTCTTACCAGTGACACCATTATCGTGCAATATTCCAGTAAACAATATATTGGTTCCATCAACAAACAGTGAAAACATTTCTGTGAAGACGTACCTGCACATTTTAGTGATAAAGCAGAAAAGGTTTTGAAAATAATAATAATTAAAAAAAAATTCTCTCTCTCTCTCTCTCTCTCTCTATATATATATATATACTGTATATATATATATATATATACATTGATGATCGATCGTGCAAAAAATATCGTGATATTTTGTCACACTCCTAGAAATAACATCCGCACACGCACAGAAAAGAGCTTTGAAGAAGCATGAACATCTCTTATCTCGCAACATGACAATATGATATATGGTGAGGGGGTATGGACATAGCGACAACATTTTGTCAGATAAATGTTGGCATTAGCCCCTTATTCTTTTGACTGGTTATGTTTGCTGAGTGACTTGTCAGTCAGGTGTGTGCTATTTTGATTCTGCCCTCATTGACTGAGTTCAGGCATAAAGTCTTCTGATTGGCTGCCCTAGGTTAGGTCCCACCCCTACCTGTGAGAGCTTTGTGTGCACAGTGGGAGTGAGGCTGTAGCAGAGAGTCGAACCAGAGCAAATATAGCGTGAGGCTGGTTAAAACCTAAGTGAGTGGGCCTCTTTTTTTGGGTGATGTCTCTCCCTCTTATTTTGTGGTCTCCTGACCACAATAATTAAATGCTACTGACATGTGTGTACAGGTACACGTTGCTAACTTTAGGTGAGGGACATGTAAGTGTGACTGTGGCCGAAGATGTAAATGAGTTTATAGTAAGAATTCTCTGTGAGAGAAGCAATATGTAAAGTCATTTTGACTAATCCCAGATTACTAAAATATATTACCTAAATAATGCAAAAAAACATTTTTCATGAGCAAAGATTTAGACAACAACTAAATTATGAGAGATTAAGAAAATTGTCATAAAAAAATGGCTATTTCTGTACCTGGAAGTAGGAATAGAATTTACTGAAGATGAGGCTGTAACATCTGTCAACAAGAAAATAAAGGATCTCCTCTTACAACTATAGATCCTTTCCATAATTGAATGATATGGTCTTCTCACCTTAAAGGCAGTGTTTTGCACGTTTTTGTGAGCTACGGTGTTTACAACAATGGACATCTCAATGCAACCTCGTAGTACGAATGCCCTCTAATAGTTTCGAGTATTCAAGTACTCTCTCTATGTATGTTAAACGTACTGATGGCCTAATACAGTAACATATTTGTATTAACATTTTTGCAGTTAGAGACATTTACTTTGAACAACTGTCTAAAAATGAAAACTACATGGAACGTGCACCGTTAATCTTTTTGCCACAATACTGCTTTCTGAGCTTTTTCAGAAAAATGTAATTGATTTTCTGGTTTGTGTTTTGTTCTGTGAAAACTACAACTTCTCATTGGTTCATCAGTAGAAAGTGTAAATTTACAAAATAGGGGATTGTTACAGAGACCGCATCTAATAGAAAGAAGTTATCTGCCAAGGAATTCAATTATAATCCCTTTTCCCTTCACATTTGTTTCTTTAATAGAGGTCCTTGATTAATTTCAGAAAGGTTTTTCCAATTTTTCTTCTTTTCCTCATTTTCATTAAATGTCCCTGTTGGAGTTCAACACACTGTGCATTGCATTAGCCAGTTAACCAGAGACAGCGGCTACGTTGGCCAGCTTTTTATTACAACTCATGTCTTTGAGACGTGATGTAAATCAGCAGGTCAGCGGGTCAGTGGAACACATTAATTCAACGTGGATGAAACGGCGGAATAAGCCTTGGCTCCAAGGCTGTATTTCATTGCCCTCTCCTCATCACATGCAATAGTATCTATCATTGAACAAGGACCTATAGTGTATAGTAAGTTAACATTAAATTAATATTGTCACCGATATCAATGTATTCAAATAAATTCAGCCACACACTCATGAAAAACATCACCACACGATATAAGATATATTTAAAGTTTCGTTCATTTTGACATATTTTTTAAAGCAGTCTAATACAGTATATTGATGTGCCAGATTATTTGAACTACTGTGGCGTCAAACTCAGCTACCTCAGAGTAGCTTATTAAATATGGTTGAGTGCCCAGAATGGAAAAGGAAAAAAGAAAAACTTGGGACTTCTACTCCACGGCTTAGTCAAAATATAAGAACAATTTGACTGGAACATCAACAAAGCTTGTGTTTGTAGTGCATACTTTGCATCTGGTAAAAAATAATAATTAATAGCAATAAAGAAACATTAGATGGCTAAAGTTAGATAAGTAGCACTGAATATATGAGCTCAGGGCACAGGTGGCCCTAGCTAATTTTACGCCCTTTATTAATGTGAGCTCATTTGTGTTTGGTATATTGTTTATTTGTTATAGGCATGCTCCTTATGATATACATCTTATATTGTTTCCTTTTAAATATTACCACATTTGTAAGGGACGTGCATTTGTGAGATGAGTACGTGGGTTGCACTCATGAAATGTTTGCCAAATCTTCTTTGCCGCTGCCAAATAGCTTATGCTGCAATTGGCTCTTGTTTGGTGGATTGGATCATTTAACTCTGAAGGAACAAGATTTATTGGCAATTTGGGTTAACTACAACCTGACCTTTGATCCTTTTTTGATCCAAAATCATCAATGACATCATCATATGAATAATACTGTGCTATAGTTTGATAGATGCTGATGATGGCAAGGCCAGTAAGACACCCCTGTGACATAGAGGACCATAAGTAAGGTGTAATTAGCTTCATCAAAACAAAAAAAGCTAAAGCTAGAGCAGTCCACAGATTTTGGTACATTTCTGACAGCTACTTCTCATGGATGAACGTCAATAGATCAAGTTGATTCATGGATTTTAATGTTAAGTCAGGCAAGTTTGAAATCGCTTGCCCTAGCTCTCTGCCATTCACGTCTGAGTGTCTCTTTAATGACAGGATATTTTGAAGGGTCTCATATTTTGCTTTCACCTTTTATACCGGAGAGATTAGGGAAATTTGAGAGCTGTGGCCCCTCATCATGTGACTCCAGGACCATCTTTGAAGAGATAGAGATGGATAGCTACTCATCCTGTCCAGTTTCTATCACACTTAACATGCATAAGTTACTCAATTGAAATAAACCCATATGCACATTTTATTTAAACCTTCAGAATGCACTACACAACAGTTAACATCTATTATTTAAAGGCACACCATGGACTTTTAGACCTAAAGAGTTGACCCATATGAGTTATTTTAAATGATTCCTCAGGCCAATATACAGGGCTTTACAGTATCAATGCTCTGAGCGAGACTTCCTTCTTGAAATACAGACTACGTAAGTTTGGAGGAAACGGACTGTCTTTCACCGGATCACGTGACCTGGAGAATGCCTGGAGAATGTTTCACTTTACGGCAATCACGTGACCACAGGCTCGGATATAATTATTTCCCACGTGACGTCACAACATATGGGCATTTCCCAACCCACCGCCATTGCTGTGGACAGCTGTTTACAGCCAAAAGAGCACAATATAGCTTTGTGTTGGGTTAATGGTGCGCTAATCACCGTGATGGTTGAGTTAAAGTTTAGTAAGGGAAGTCAGCAAGTCAGATCTGTAACTTTGGGATAAAGATTGGCTCCCAGTCCCGCGCCGCAGCTACAGTCTAAGGGCTGGAGGAGCAGCTACCTCCTCTCATCGCCGCTGGAGTCCTGGCGCTCAGCCTTCCCCGTCGCGTCGGTGAGGAAGGCCGAGCTCAGCTCCGCTTCGCACCCCAGCCCTTAGAGCCAAACCATATCCCGTAGTTACAGGTCAACTACTGTCTGCATACACAATCAAAAGACAAGGGAGGCTGGCCTGACCGCCTGTTAGTTGATTTTTGCAACAGTGCTGCTGCGCTTGTGGCCACTGGGGGCGCTTGCATGAAAGTTACCGTTCCAGCGCCCCTAGTGGCCAAAAGATACACAGTGTGCCTTTAAGCATAACACACTACAAAGTAGTGCTGGGCGAACTAAAAAAAAGTGTACATTATTTAATATATTTTTCAAAATTATATCACAATGACTGATTTTACTTTCACAAGAAGTGAATATTGTAGAAACAGTATTATCCACATCAATGTCCATTATAAAAAAAATGTGACTTTAAGGGAGAACGGTCTACAAAAACACTGTAAAAGGTAGCTACATTTGCAGCACTGCATGTCTCTACATCACTTCTGGGAAACTGTGCATAATTCGCAGGTATCAGGGAGATGCTAATAAAATAGACCCCCGCAACTTGCAGGTTAATGTGGATGTCTCCATTCAAACGCTGCACAAGTTCTGCTTTATGTGCTTTGCTTTCAGTCCCCTCTCAAACAATGTTTAGCACACCGTTATTGCATATATAAAAACTTTATATAATTAAAAAAAAAGGTATTTGGTATGAACCGGTATAGTCAAGTTATTTAAAAAGCTAAATCACATTAAATTACAAAATATCAACGTATATCACATGTTACAGCAGTGTATAGCTGGCATATATGGCAACCTGATAGTTTCACATCCCTCTCTCACAGTTTATATTTACTTTTTACGTAAATGTAAATTGCATTATGACTATACTTCTTGTCACACAAAAGTTATTCATACATATGATACTTGTATGAATCATATTTTTTTCGAATAGCCTTATTTGAAAGAGCCTTTTCCATCACTAATGGTCCTAAAACTGTATTGCAGACTATAAGCCATTCTTTTTATACTGTAATGTATTTGAAGAACACAACTAATGTCTGTGAAAGAAGCTTGCTAAACATTACTTTGATGTTTTCACCTCCAAATAAATGCCAGACTGAGCCTGAACCACAACAAATGTGTAGGAGGTCAGCTGAATTCAGACGAATGAAAAACACACAAAAATGTGCTGCAAAATATGGCGTGGAACTCCCACATTGACAAACAAAATAAAGGTCTTCGATAAGCATGCTAAGAGCAGGAAGCTTCGAAAGGTAGTGCAAGTAATGTAAACAGCGAATCACCCGCTAGACCAGAGAGAAAGAAGTAGGCCTTGTAGATCCACATCTTCAGCTTTTTTAAATAGAGGAAGAGAGTCAGAAGGATAGTTATGGTGATGAGGTTCTGTAGGATTATAGAGCTTTCAGTGCTTTAAAATAGTAACCGTTGTAAGTGCTTGAAAAGCTGTGATTTCATTTGGTTTTCATCAGTGTTGGGCGGTAACATGTTACTTGTAACGCGTTACCGCCCCAACATCACTTTTTACAGTAACTAGTACTGTAACGCAATATTTTTCTAAAGAAATAACGCCATTACCGTAACAATATGGTGCGTTTGTCCGTTACTTTGCTAGCTGCAGTGTACTTCCTGTTTACAATGGCGCTACATTTTTTTGCGGGATGCCGTGCCAAACACGGTAAAACAGTAGAAGAAGAAGCATTGTCATCATGTTTCTGTTTACATCACGTGCGCCAATCATGGCGAGTCAATGCGAGAACAGGACGAGCTTCTCAGAGTGGAAATACGCGCATTATTTTTGTCTCCAAAAGATGCATCAGTGAAGCTAAGCTAACGCTGCAGCTAGATTTTAACGGACTGTGACTGTTATCCAGGAACAGGTCAGCCAAATTATTGCACGATTTGTTGTTGTACATTTGCAGCCTGTCGCTGCTGCTGAGTCACTGCTAACAGTAACTCTTTAGCCTGATATGTTTTGCATTGTGTAGCTGAGAAAAATGCTGTGAATTAGTTTTTCCACATTTATTTTTATATGCATTTTTAACAGCAGAATGTGCACCTGGAATATGCACAGCTTACTTTACATTACTGTGCTAAGGCTGAGAAATTACAGTTTTAATTTTGGAGCAGCTGTTTTGTTGCTTTATATGCACATCATTTATGGTTGTTTTATAGCAGTTGATCAACAGTGGATTATTATATTATTACAGCACTAATATGAAGTTGTATGGACACAAATGACCCAAAATAAATAATACATTCTTTAATTCTAAGTAACTCAAAATGTACTTTTTCCAGTAACGCATTACTTTTTGGTGTAAGTAATCAAAATAGAAACTGAGTTACGGTTACTTTTACGGTTACTTTTTTTCAGTAACTAGCATAACACTGGTTTTCAGTTTGTACATTTAGTTTTCAGTCATTTCATTTGAAAGCTAGATATTATATGAGTCTTTAAAGAACAGACATTTAGAAGTGTAGAATTTTTGTTTGAAATTAAAGTAGAATTATCCATGCATCCCTCTATTAGGTTCCTTCTAAGGTGGTTGTGGAAACAATGCAGGCCTATTTAAAAAAGTGAGCAAGAAGCACTAACCCTAGGTCGGGGTGCACACACATTTTTCGGCTCGCGAGTAACTTCAACTCTGGACAGCTCTCAACGATCTACCGTGTTGAGGGGTTGTAATTGTAAATAATGAGATTTTATTATTATTATTATTATTATTATTATTATTATTATTATTATTATTATTATTATTATTATTATTATTAAATAGGTATTCAATATTTGTATAATATTAAAGCAAGGCAAATTGATTTGTATAGCGCATTTCATACCCAAGGCAATTCAATGTGCTTTGCCTGATTAAAAAGAGCAACAGAAAACATTTACCAGTTTAATAAACAATGAGAACATTTTAAATCAGCAGTAAAAACATTAAAAAATCTCCCTCTTAGTCATACGCAGTAGAGAAAGAGTGCCTTTAAAAATGTTTACATTGGATGCTGACTTCATTTCTGCTGGCAGTTTGTTCCACTTCTTTGTATTAAAGTACAAAAATAATATTGGAACATGGGGGGGGCATTTACATCCATGCCTCCCCCCCTGCTGACCTACTGTGCCCCCCCACCCCACTTTTCCCACTCTACAGGGGGAGCCCTGGGACTCTCTATATTTACTTCCTGCCCTTAATCTGAAATAGCGCCCCCTTCACGCGTCTGACTCACACTCAGTTTCACATTTAAGCAGCAAAGGAAAGCAAAGCATCGACATGAAGCAAAGCAGCAGCGGTCTCCAACCCGCTCCAATAAACAAACCCTGTCACACGAACATTTAGTTAAAAATTATATTTAAATTGAAGACAGCTGGAGCAGACATGGGGTGTGTGCATGTACCTGTCAGATACTGTAGGCCAGTGTGCTCCATCACAGCAGAGAGCGAGGAGGGCGCAGACAGCGACAACTCAGAGCTACACAATCAAACAGCCCATAAAGGAGTTCCATCAAACGTTGGGTCTATAAACACATTCAGTTGTAAGCATACCTTTCTGGTGAGCGAGGACGGGTGCCAATGCAGCAAAAAACCCAGAGCTACAGGACAAAACGGCACATAAGAAGTGCTGCCTATTAGGGGTTGAACAGACTAGTCGACTTTAGTGTCGTCTCGCGACTCTGTCTACGTGACTTTGACTAGTCGCAGTACCTGACTTTTGCACAAGATGGCAGTTTAACCCAGCAAACGAGGGTCCGAGTGCCCCTGCATGGCAAGGCAGCACAACATCAAGCGTTTCTTGCTCCTACTATGGCTAACATACATACTAACGTTAGCTGAAGTCGTAACATGTCTGTGTATTAAGCAGATCTGGAAAACATCAGCAGCACAGGACAGAGGCTAGGTTAGCGGGGGAATACCTCCAGCCCCTGGGACACGGGACATGCTATTAAAGCTAAGTAAACCTAGGAATACTGCTGCTTGGCCTAGCGTGAGTCTACAGTAACTGTTAATCCCAGAGGCTTCCTCAGAGTCGAGCGTTTAGACTTTGTTTGGGCTGTTTTTACGGTAGCTTTGACTTCCTTCATCTAAGCCGGTGTTGTGCCAAAATCTGTGACCCAAAAAAATCTGTGACTGCTGCGGCTTCTCTGCGATAGAGAATAAGAGTACTACGTCAACTGCGTAAACCTCTTTGTAGCTATTAATGAGCTATTTACTCTCCCTTAAACATGACACTTGGTAGGTAAAGTAAATGCAGACTGGAGAAGAATTACAAACGTGTTTAAGGGGGAGTAAATGTACGTAGAGAAGCCGCAGAGGTTGTAACTGTTGCCACCATGAAGTCACAGATTTGTTTGGGTCACAGATTTTGACACAACACCGGTACTCGGCTGCCACGGCTCTTGGTGAAGTCATCGACTAGTCAACGTTGACTCAACTAGTATGCACAACATGCAGCTGAAATCATACCTGCCCCGGTGATCAGCGACAAATTTGCCCCCCCGTAGTTTTCTAATGCGACCCCTCCCCCCCACATTGAATTTTGTCTGGTGCTGACTCTGATCTCAGATCATCTCACATCTCTCATCTTTCATCAGACCCACAATAAAAAGCACATTTAGCGGTGCCAGTCAGTAGCGCACAAAGCGTCTCAGTGTCTGTAGCTCACTTTGTTCTTTAGAAGAACTTCAGTATCTTCCACACACGTAAGTTGTCTGAAGTTGCTGCTAATAAATGTACCTGGTCGGGTCGGTGTGAGCGGGTGTGTGAACGCCAGCCTGGTGGAAGATCTTCTACTTAATATTAGAGGTTGTAAATGAACAGATTGGTTCAGAACCCCCTCAAATTGAGGTCAGAAACTGAATTGTCAGGTTTCATTTCTGATATACTGTATGTGATTGTGCTGTTTTGCGGTCCACGTGAACAACACAAAATGCCTCCAAGATCGACCGGTAGATCGCGATCGACCAGTAGCTCGCGATCGACGTATTGTGCACCTCTGCCCTAGGTGATCCCCTGAGCACAAGGACTAAAAGGTTATGTGCACCCTTTGTAAAAAAAAAAAAAAAAAAAACAAACATTGGGATGTCTGTATTAAATAATAATATAATTAATTCCTTAATTATGTTATTGTATCATCTTGTAACATACAGTTTTAGCTTTCATCCCAAGTAGATCATAGGCAAAAAGTTGACTAATAATAAATAATTTATAATGTTTTGGTATTAAAGCATGAACTGGCTTTTGGAAGTAATACAGCTGTTTTAATTTTGTCCCATATCAAATCTCACATAGTCATGGACTCAAGGTCTTGGAGAGGCATATTTCACAAGAGCGCTCAGTGAGCGCACGCCTCTGTCAACCACCAAATATCCTTTTTGCCAGATATTTGCAGTTATCTAGATCTATGATCCTGGTCATGGTACCATGATCGTTCACACTTTCAGGGTGTGTTCACACCAAATCTTACAGCGGTTGAAATGCTCTAGAATTTATTTGCCCGGATAGTCTGCCTTGTTTGGGCAGTGTGAAGTCTAGAGAAGAGAAGGCAGACAAATTCTAAAGTGATTGTTTAACCAGAGTCAGAGCGCTTACATTCATTTATACTGTTAAAGCTACAACTGCACTTGTGATAAGTATTGTCTAGTAGCTTTGCAAGATCCATTCAAGAAGTTTTTGCTCCGTTTAATTGCTCGTTTTCGTCCACAACAAATAATTTCTGCAGTTTCACAAGGTTCCATTACTATTAGCATTCATCAACTCAGTAAGTGATCAAGTAAAATGGTCTCAAGCTGAACCACATCATGGATAGTTTTTTTCAAGCTCTCCCTGGACCGGTCAGTGCCGATAGCGCTAGGGTTGGGTAGGCAGGGCTTTGCAAATCAAGACCACCAATGTCAACACCAAAGACAATTTCATATGTTTTGGCTGGCAAGTTTTTATCTAACAAAATCAAGATCATAAAACACCATTAAAGAAACTTAAACAATTATTCAATTGCAGCCTCCATACTCTCCCAACAAGATACGGTATATCTCATGACACGGCAGCGCATCCCTTGTTTGTGTTGAAAACACAGAAACACAAAGAAAATGACAACAACAACCTTTTGTACCATTCACCATGGAAAGTTCAAACACATTTCTGACCTTTCCTTTGCTGAAGGTCTGGTAGCTCAGGTGTTGGTCTCCCATCTTTTAAAAGTTGTCGTTTTTTGTCAAAAGAAAGTTTCATCCTGCCTGTCGTGTTGTCCCTCCCACTAGCTAGAGAACGTAGCAACGGCAGCGCTGTATCAATTCACTAATGCACTCTGAACATACATAGAGCATTTAGCATATCACTGTTACATCCCAAGGCAGCGTAGCGATCTATCTTTTTACATAAATGGTTTTCATATTGGGGAACTGACTGCACATGCGCAAACACAACCATACACTGATATGGAGCATGAGCGAGAGTGACTTCTGCTGTTCCAGGAAATAACGCCTATAAAAAGCACAAAAAGCTATAGGTACTGTAGGCTATCAGAAATTGAAAAATAAATTCCCATTATATTATAATTAAAACAAATAATTAAAATATCAATTCACCCTTGGAATGGCACTGCCTATCCTGCCTACTCTGACTACACGTCACTGGGACCGGTACTGGTCCACAGCCCTGTGGTTTGCTTTAGAACAAATTAGCCAAACATAATGGGGTAACTGTAACTCTTTTCCACCACATCAGAGGGGATTGTTGAGACTACCGGGCCTCAAAGTCTGCATAATCGATAGCAGTCAACGCTGAATGTCAGCCAATCAGAAATCTTTCTACAAACATGTGTGCTCAATTGGCTCTTTTGGGCATTACTGTAGGCTGCTTGACTGAAGTCAGGCGTGTTCATGTACACTTTTACCATTACACTTTTACCGTAGTAATAGTGTAATGGTAATCTGTACTGTATCTAGTATACAAGTATAATGGGCTGATGGCAGCAGCTGCTGTTCAGGGCAGCAACTACTAGAGAGTGATACATGTATCTCTAAAACACCAGAAAAAAATCTCTCTAACTCAAGATCTATATATTTGTCCCTATGTCTCTATTGAGACATAGGGTTTTTGTTTCAAAACTGAGCGGAGAGAGGGTTTTACAAACTGCAGTTTTAAGTAGCCTTGTTTTACTTAAACATGTGGTTTATTGGCCCAAACCAATAAAAAAAGCATTTGTATAACCAAAGGAAGCAGGTATGGTGCTCAGCTGTTGGAATTCCACACCCCCAAACACAGACTGTGCTTGCTGTAAAACATTCCATTTTCAAAGACAAAATTTAGCTTTATAAAACTTCTTTGATACAGTTATTTGAAACATGGAGTGGTTTCTTCACAACTTCAACTGGAATGTTTCTCAGAAAATTAAGGTTTTTGTCCTTTTTCTGTTTCTCTCATGCTGAGTCTGACTTGTTGTTGGGTTTGCCATGGCACGTCACATATGTCTACCACATAAATGTCTCTTACTAATTAACTCATTGAGATAGAGCATCGTCTCTTGCATCAGAAATCGTACGTTCCAGCCTCAAATTACGTGAAATGCACAAGAATGTCACCTTTTATATTGTCCTACACTCTGTTGCTCCGAATTTCCTAATTTTGGCTAAAAATGCCTGGTCCCGACCATTGCTACCCAGCAGTTATAATTGTCATTTTTATTTATAAGATAAATGCACTTCTCTCGTTTTTCTTTCCATCACTGAAACAGAGAGAGAAGACACTCAGGCCTCCTGCTGACACTTTCGGACAGACTATGCTCCCAATTTAGGACACTATTTCAAATTTTTAGATCTTGTGGCAGGGACAGAAAATGGAGAAATGACATCTGCACCCAAACCGCTTTGGGTCCACTAACTAACTCCGCTACTATATTAAACAAATCCTTACCTTTCTTTTAAAATAAATGCCCAGAAGACAGTGAGTCAAAATCAGTATCTTATTTGTGCTAACGGAGAAGTATATAACTGTAAACTAGAGATGGCAGCTGCCTTACATGTTAAATCCAGACCCAGTGCTGTCAAAATAGCAGCATTAGTCTCATAGTGTTTCCTAGGAAATCCTTAGTGTGCTATATATATATATATATATATATATATATATATATATATATATATATATATATATATATATATATAATAGCTCTAATTAACTGTTACAGAATAAAATGTTGAGCAAAAACCAAAGACCTCCTTACTGCAGCTGTCTAACACTCATCTATGTGAGCAAGTCTGTGAACACAATAACAGTGCCTCTTTTAGTATATACACTAAATCTCTTGGAAATAATCTCAAAAGCATACTTTGGCATTAGTCGCCTCATCATTGAAGTGTTTCTTGCTTTTAAAATAAATCATCTGAATAAATAAATAATTACAACATCCTCCACAATCAGATTTTTTGGCACCGTAATTGTCTTCATCCACACAAACAACTACTTGAAGCTGTTCATTAGTTTGGTTTCCAGTTTCCTCACTGTGGTCGGGAAAGGAATTTTCCTTTTTGATATGTAATTTTACTTTTCAGCAAAAATATCCCAGTCAGTCTTTACTTTAATTCATAATTAAACTTTATATTGACTGTGGAGTTTTAAATGTGGAGAAAACTATTGGACAGGTTGCAGATGCAGAATAAACAAATATATGCAGAGTTTGTTTATTGACATTTTTGAAAGGTTTGATTAAAAACTAAAGGCCCTATTTTCCCATGTGTGTCAGTCAGTAGCGTGGATTCTGGCAGCGCGCTATTCTCCCCCTCCACTTAAGTCTGTCACGGCGCACCTTTATCTGAGGTACGCGTTTTGGGTGGAGCAGCCCTGAAATGTGGGAGTTCCCAGTCAAATCCGGCCTTAAGCGTTCTTTTGCGTAATCTCCCATCTGCTTAACAGCTTTTCCTCCTCCTGAACCAGGAATAGCGTAAGGCAGTAAATGAAGGAGATCTGATGTGCTTTGTTTATAAAGAGGAGGACTGGGCCATGATGTCAGATTTCTGGAAATCATGGAACGTGAAGTTTTCCTCCCACTTGTAAATGTCATTGAAATCCGTGAAAATGATTAGGCACACTTTTAATTTGAAAGGCATTATTTGTTAAAGAGCAATGTAACAGGTTTATTTGATAAGATTATTACAGTGTGCAGATCGGTTGCATTTTTCTGCACGAGCCACAGTTAAAATCTCTTTTTTCCCTCATACTAAAGACATGTTTACGTTTGTTTGTATGTGTGTGGAAAGCCAAATAAAATGAAGCTACTATAGGAACTTCCTACACTTAGAAATGATGAGCGCATCATCATCATCTGTCATCAATACCCTGTAAACTCGAGTGTGCAGCGCTGCAGGGTTGAGGGAAATAATGCAAGGTGGACTTTGACAGTGTCTGCGATCCCACAGAACATCCTGCTTTATTACTGAGGAGACTGAGATGTTGTTTGCAACCAGTGAAACAGGCCCATTGCCTTGCTACATAGTAGGTTGTTTAACATTTAAAATGTTCAATGCCTTATGGAGCTGATGTGACTCAAGCCGAACATCATTTCTAAATATGTGTCGAAACCATCATAGTCTAATGTGCATTTTACTAACTTCTGCATAGATGACTGCTTTTTTCACTAATTATTTAAGACCCAGGAGGGTCTTTTTTTTTCTTCAATTAAATCCACTGCTATTTCATCTCCTTAATCTCTATCTTTTGGACTTTGTTCCTCTTTCTCTTTTCCTCGTGTGTGACGATTTCGTCAAAGCAAAGCAACATCTTCAATGATTCCGTCGCGTGTGAGTAAAATTGCTGTAATGACACCATTGGCTGTAAAGAGCTACTCCTTAATTTCAGAAACAGGTTTTTCAGATAGAGCAAATATTAGCAGTTATGGTCTTTTACATTGATGTGATGCATTCAAGGTCCCGAGGAAACCCGGACAATTTCATTAATTTGTAAAATATCCCCGGACTGCCCAGACAAAACGTGAAAAGAAGACATGTCCGGGTAAAACCAGGTGTATAATCACCCTATATTTATCAGAATCGGAATCTGCTTTTATTGCCCAGTACATTTACATATACAAGGAATTTGTCTTGGTGTGTTGGTGTGAAAGAAGAAAAAAACAAGGCTAAAATAACAAGTACTTATGATAATAGTGTGATCAAACTGTGGCTTTACATTGTACATAGTATGAAAATAGTTGGACAACAGTCTTGACCAGCGTGAACAGAAGTCTGAGGCTCATCATTGTTCCATTGAACGAGCTGGAGCACACCCAACACATTAGAAATGCCAATGGACAATCCTTTGGCATAGAGCCTACTTGTGATGCCCTCCCCACAGGTTCTCATCTCAATGAATGTTTCCAGGTGTCTCCAATTGAAGCGATCACATAACTGGCTGATTGATAATCATCATTAAACCATTCGTCTTAATTTCAGATCAATCAATGGTGCCATGGAAAGAGAAGGATAATGTTGCCGGTGTTTAACATTGGCCATAAGTTAAGCAAGGAAGAAAGAATGAAAGAAAGAAAGAAAGAAAGAACGAAAGAACGAAAGAAAGAAGAGAAAATGAAAAAAACTTGATGTCATTGGCAGTTTGAATAGATACTCTCTGGGAGTCTCTGTTACAATATTGTGATGCTAATGGCATGTTTGTTTTGTATTGGTTGCTTCTGTTGTTGTAAACTGTGTCGTCACCAGGGTTTAAAAAAAAATCCGGTATAATTACACGTTACCTGTTAAAAAATGTAATCAGTAACCAACTCCAAGTATCACTATATTAAAGAAATGTAATTGATTACTTTTAGTTACTTTTTGGATTACTTCAATACAAAACATGCAAACAGATAGATAGAATACATGTAACCTACTCATCGCATTTTTTTAGACAAACAAAACATCACCTTTTTACAATCACACTACATTAAAGGAAATGTTTCAGTTTAATACAGACTGGGAGAACCAGAAAGTAAATAAGATTATCAATGAATTTACTCATTAATTATGAAAAATTCAGTTGAATCATTGACCTAGACTACAGACCATACAATAATGATTATTATATTGTATATAATAAATGTTATTGTTGCAGTTTTGTAATATATGTAAAATAAAAAATTATCACCTGAAAGTGATATGTCAGGTTTTAGCAAGTTCTATAGTTATAGCTACAAAGGTAACATACACACCATAGTAACAATTGTCATTTCTATTAGAAAAAAACTGATATTCGGATGTCTGTTTATGTATCATTCTTTTACAATTAGAAAAAATACCTAACTAGTCTTTTACTATGGTCTACTGCCGGTGGTCCTTCATATACATCAATGTATATAAGTCCCGCCTTCATCCTATAGACTCCCAACACAAATGGAAACAAGCCCCGTGATCACCCAGTCAATAGACTTCGACTTCCTATTTTTGTGAATGTGGAACTGCACGGGATCAGGGCAGCGTGTCACAACAGCAAACAGGTAAATATGGTTTTGGCACTTACCTGACAAATAGACCTATATCAATGCGACCCGATGCGACCTTGTTATGTCCGCGATGCACGTGCACAAAAGTAGAGGCGTGGCTTTTGTAGATTAGCAGGGGAGGAAGTGGAGCGGTTTAGGGCGGGACATCGAGATGTTTCTCAGAAACTCCAGATATCAGCTTTAACATGCTCCAAAGTTGATAAGTGGTGTCAGCATGTCTTTCATTCGTCATCCTGCAGCCTTCTGGCAGAAATATTTACATTTCAATAAAACATGATTTGTTTTTGTCTTTAAACCTACCTAAGAACAGCTTTTAAAAGACTGGATGGTTATAACTTATGATACAGTGCAGATCAAATAATTCAGAGCAAACACATATACAGCCAGTTGTGTTTTTGCACGCTATGATTAAAATCAACCATAATAGGTTTAGAGTAATTGTAACAGCTCTTGTTGGACATGTTCGTTGTACATGTTCCTAATTCCTACAGCTTTGGCAGTCAGTGAAAGCAACTCAAAGATGTGTAGCGGAGGTGTTTGAGTGTGTGTAGAGAGTTTGTGTCGGAGCGCAGAAGTTAACTTTGGATTCATCCTCGTAATTCACACCTTCGTGTTTTATTTGGTGTAGTCATGGCCGACAGTGACGCAGGAGTTTCCATACAGTGAAAGCTCCGGGTTCATGATGATAAACAGCCAGGCAGGCTGGGTGTTGGTTTCACTTGTTCATGGTGAAGTGCTCGTGCACCGTGTGTATCTGCTGCACGGTGTATATTCTGCTTGCTTTTAAAATGTAATCCCACAAAGTAATCCTCATTTTTATGAAAAATACCAGTAACCTGATTACATGTTTTTAACTTGTTTTATACTGTAACAGATTACAGTTACATTATTTTTGTATCCAGATTACTTAACGCCGTTACTTGTTATCTGTTACTCCCCAAGCCTGGTCGTTACTCACGTTAGTTCGTGGTTGGCGGAATAAGAATGTGATGTCTCATTAGTGTTTCTGACAGGTGAATGCTTGACAGCACTGTGTGCAGCTGTGCTACTGCTCTGATCCTGGTAATAAAGTTGACTTCTGATGTAAGTTTCTGCAATCCTTTACCTCACACCTCCTCAGCACTACAATATTATTAGTACATGTTGTGTAAATTGTAACTGCGTCCAAATTTCAAGTGCAATATAATGTTTCACTTTCCCGGGGCGCTGCACTTATTCTAGGTTCAGAAGTGCATGGGAGGAAAAGAACTTAAGCAGTGGGAGGATATGCATAAGGGCACAAGAGGCCACATTTGACTGAGAACACCCATATTTTCAACCCAGTCTCACAGCAAAATATGTAATAGCAACGTTTGTCCACAAGCAATATTGTAAGCATTTTACGTATGATGCAAGTAGAACGTGAGATGCTTACAGTTTGTTTCAACGGGCTGAAGTCGGGTCACGTGACTGCACACTCCGAAGCCTGCCTCCGAATGAAAAAGATGAAAAAGGCTTTAGATTTGTTTTGATGACATTTCTAGTGACAAACCTACCCTTAACTTCCAATGCTATGGAATCAGTTTATGTAAACAATCTGTAGTGTTTTCGTTATGACAGACATTTTTCTGTGGTTGCTATGACAACCTAGGGATGCCAAAAAAAATTTCACTCATCCAGGAGCTAAGAGGCTTTTGCACTGTCCCAGAGAACCTGGAAGGGAAAAGCTCCACCTATGTTAGTAAGTTCTCTTAGACAATGCAATGGCCTCTTAGCTCCTAGATGAGTTAAGCACATGGTACTCTTGGGTCCTAGATCATGTCTGTACAATTTGGTGTCTGTAGCCTGAGTAGAAGAGTTGAAGATTGACTTTTAAGCCACAAAAGATCTTATGAGTGCTGAAGTCACAGACCCCGTGTGTTCTCAGTTTCACAAGGGTCACATTTTTGTTTTCCTTTAAACCTAGGAAGTTAAAATTTTAGTATGTTGTTCTGCCATCCCTAAGAGTCACATCTGTGGTGTTATATATATATATATATATATATATATATATGTTCTAGAGTGGCCCAGCCAGAGCCCAGACTTGAATCCCATTGAACATCTCTGGAGGGATGTGAAAATGGCTGTGCACCGACGCTCCCAATCCAACCTGATGGAGCTCGAGAGGTTCTGTAAAGAGGAATGGGCCAAAGTGGCCACAGATGGATGTGCCAAGCTTGTGACTTCGTATTCCAAAAGACTTGAGGCCGAATTGCTGCCAAAGGTGCCACAACAAAGTACTGAGCAAAGGCTGTGAATACTTATGTACATGTTATGTTTTCATTCTTTATTTCTAATGAATTTGCAACCATTTAAAAAAAAAATGTTTTTCATGTTGTCATTATGGGGTATTGTGTGTAGAATTTTGAGGAAAAAAATGAATTGAATCCCTTTTGGAATAAGGCTGTAATATGATGAAATGTGGGAAAAGCGAAGCGCTGTGAATACTTTCCGTATGCACGTATGCACTTCTGCAGGCATGGACTGGCCATCTGGCATACCGGGCAATGCTTGGCATTTTTTGGTCCCAGTCCAGCCTTGCACTTATGGAATAAAAGCTTTGCCAAAATCAATATTGAGGTATACACATAATCTTTACTTTTATTTATTAACCTCTAAACAGAATCCTGACCCAAAACCCAATCTTGTAATGAAATCTGAAACATTTTTGTTATTACATGTAAAAAAAGAAGAAGACTAAATGGTCTCACAGGTATTATCACAAAATGAACAGTTCATTCACTCAAATCAATATTAAACATTTGATGTGAGGAATCATCACACAGGTAGATATTATTTAACATTTGAAATTATTTTCTTTTACCTTTGGAGCTCTTGGCAAACACAAATATCTTGTCCAAATAATCTGAAGATTCTTTTCAATTATTTGTTAATGCTGCTGCTGTAGGTGTTCTATTATTTTTGTATATTATTGTATATTTGTATTATTTTTGTGTATACAGGTGCTGGTCATATAATTAGAATATCATGAAAAAGTTAATATATTTCAGTAATTCCATTTAAAAAGTAAAAGTTGTATAATGTATACCCTCATTTCACACAGATTGACATATTTCAAGTGTTCATTTATTTCAATGTTGATGATTATAACTGACAACTCATGAAAACCCCAAATTGAGTATCTCAGAAAATGAAAATATTGTGGACAGGTTCAATATTGAAGACACCTGGTGCACATGCAAAGGCCTTTTAAATGGTCTCCAGTCTAGTTCTGTAGACTACACAATCATGGGGAAGACTGCTGACCTGACAGTTGTCCAAAAGACGACCGACCACTGACACTTTGCACAAGGAGGGCAAGACACGAAAGGTCGTCACTAAAGAGGCTGGCTGTTCACAGAGCTCTGTGTCCAAGCACATTAATAGAGAGGCAAAGGGAAGGAAAAGATGTGGTAGAAAAAAGTGTACAAGCAATAGGGATAACCACGCACTGGAGAGGATTGTGAAACAAAACCCATTCAAAAATGGGGGGGGAGATTCACAAAGAGGACCGCAGCTGGAGTCAGTGCTTCAAGAACCACTACCATGTCTTGCACGACGTATGCAAGACATGGGTTTCAGCTGTCACATTCCTTGTGTCAAGCCAATCTTGAACAAGAGACAGCGTCAGAAGCGTCTCGCCTGGGCTAAAGACAAAAAGTACTGCACTGCTGCTGAGTGGTCTAAAGTTATGTTCTCTGATGAAAGTAAATGTTGCATGTCCTTTGGAAATCAAGGTCCTAGAGTCTGGAGGAGGAGAGGAGAGGCACAGAATCCATGTTACTTGAGGTCGAGTGTAAAGTTTCCACAGTCAGTGATGGTTTGGGCGCCATGTCATGTGCTGGTGTTGGTCCACTGTGTTTTCTTAGGTCCAAGGTCAACGCAGCCGTCTACCAGAAAGTTTTAGAACATTTCATGCTTCCTGCTGCTGACCAACTTTATGTAGATGCATATTCCATTTTCCAAAAGGACTTGGCACCTGCACACAGTGCCAAAGCTACCATTACTGGTTTAAGGACCGTGATACTGTATCCCTGTTCTTGATTGACCAGTAAACTCGCCTGACCTTAACCCCTTAGAAAATCTATGTGGTATTGTGAAGAGGAAGATGCGAGACGCCAGACCCAACAATGCAGAAGAGCTGGAGGCCACTATCAGAGCAACCTTGGCTCTCATAACACCTGAGCAGTGCCACAGACTGATAGACTCCATGCCACGTCGCAATGCTACAGTAATTCAGGCAAAAGGAGCCTCAACTAAGTATTGAGTGCTGTACATGTTCATACTTTTCATGTTCATATATATATATATATATATTTTTTTTTTTTGTATCGGTCTTAAGTAATATTCTAATTTTCTGAGATACTGAAGTTGTGATTTTCATTCCTTGTCAGATATGATCATCAAAATTAAATGAATTTTTTTTTTTAAATATATCAGTCTGTGTGTAATAAATTAATATAAAATACAAGTTTCACTTTTTGAATAGAATTACTGAAATAAATAAACTTTTTCATGATATTCTAATTATATAACCAGCACCTGTAATTTTATATTCATGGTGTTTTTCTAGACTGGTGACCTGTACACCCCACCTGGATGGATGGTGTTTTTCTATTTTTGTATTCATTTATACTATTATTCTTTACTCTATTTATTTTTTAAGGGCTTAATGGGGAACTTGGGGATATTATTCCATCATGTTCATGCAATATTTGTTTAGTGCCTGTCGAATATTTTTTTTCTTACTTTATTAATCTAAAAATAGTCATTGTTTTAGAGTGAAGGCACAACACATTTTTTTTAAAGAAAAAAAAATGTTTTTCTAATTGTTCCAGTAAAACGTAAACAATCCATTGTTTTAAAAAAGTAAACACATAATTCAACATCACTTCCTGTTTAAAAAAAAAAAAAGTCACTTCTGGTATATATATTATAAACTTAAACAAACAAATAAACCGAATGAATACTATGTAATAGATAGAAAAATGATTAGAAAAAAAAAAACAAAGCCAGAAAATAATAACAACATCCACTAGGTCTGTGAATTGATATTTATTTGCTTTGGATTTTACTTTTTTGGCATCCATAGGTTGTCATGGCAACCACAGAAAAATGTCTGTCGTAACGAAAAAAAACTGCAGTTCGTTTACATAAACTGATTCCATAGCATGGAAGTTAAGGGTAGGTTTGTCACTAGAAATCTTCTAAAGCCACAATCTGTCTTGAAATAAGGCGATTTGCCACTAAAATATAGAAGATGTCCGCCATGGTTCATTGGGAGGCAGGCTGCTGAGTCGGCAGTCACGTGACCTGACGTCAGCTCGTTGAAAAGACAGGGCGGACCGAACTCTAAGCATCATACATTCTACGAGCGTCATACGTAAAATGCTTACAATAATGCTTGTGGACAAATGTTGCAATTACACATTTTGCTGTGAGACTGGGTTGATATTTTAGGGGCGCTCCACCAAGAGCAGAAGGCGCTCAGTGAGAGACTTAAGTTGAAGGAGAGAATAGCACACAGCCAGAATCCGCTCAGTTGTGCAGCTTTTCTGACTGGAGAATAGAGCCCTGGCTGCAGGGGTGGCTAGGAGGGTGGTACGCCCCCGGATAGGAGGTAAGACTTAAGGGAGCCGGGCCTCTACCATGGCTCAGGGGAGCTGGAGAAGGCTGCATGCACAAGCAGCTAATTTAAACAAATACATTTATAGAAAAACAACATAATGCCATCGTGTTGCATTGTTGATTGCACAAATAGGAGTACCAACAATCAAGGACACTGTAAATGTTACAACATACCGACTGGTGGGCACCTTATTCAGAAGAAAGGAAGAGACTTAACAGAGTCTGACAGCTGACGTATCTGACAAACACACACAGAGAGAGAGAGAGCACTGAAAACATTCTGGATAAAAATCAGCCGGTTTATGATAGAAATAAACAGCATAAAGTTGCCAAATAACCACGTTACGTTTGTTCAGAAGCGATCTTGTCAACGTAATCGCTGCTGAGGTGATGGTGTCAACATGATGCGGTCACTATCCAGGGCTCTGAACTGCTTTGAATTTGCGTTGTTTTATTATTGGTGACCATGGAGCCTAATGTTTTTGATGTTCTCTTGTTTTATATACTTCATGTCCATTTGATGGACTTCAAAATGACAGTTGCTCTCCGTGGTGCCGAAGCTTGTAAGCCCCGCTGTTATAGACATGTGTATGTTGTAAAATTATGTTATCCTGATCTTTATTACTTGTGTTTAAAGGGCCCAGTCAATTGCCATGCCCCCGGCCCGGCTCTGATTTGTTCCGCTAGTGCCTGGGTGTATTGGGTGCGGTGGGTGTGTCAGCAGTCTGGATGGGAGAATAAGCTTGAGAAATATGCGCGCAACTGCATGTGTGTTTAAGCGCAAATGGAAGAATAGGACCCTAAGTAAATAGGGAAAGAAAACTAGCACATTTAAATGCTTTCTGCGCAGATGTGGGATATCAGGACATATATCACACACTGACGAGTTAACCTTCAGACAAGAAGTGGAGGATCTGGTGGACTTTGCAGAGATAATGATCTCTGCTTCAATGTGGAGAAAGCAAAAAAGATGGTTGTGGACTTCTAGATCGGACACCACCATTTCCCTCTTTTCTCTGTACAGCAGAGGAAAAACTGTGGAGATGGTCCAAAGCATTAAGTGTCCGGGACAAATCTCCAGTGACTTAAAGTGGACAAGGAAAAGACAAATAGGCCCATTGATGCCGCTACTTTCTGAGGAGGCTAAAGCAGGTGGGACTGAGCCTTCCACACCACAATGATCCTCCTCCATCACCTTATGGTACGGCGACTGCTCCCCTGTAAACTGGAAGCCTCAACAGAGGGTGATGAAAAGAGTAGCAGCCCATGGATGTGATCTACACCAATAGTGCGCTGAAGCTCTCATGCTGCCACACATCCTTACTCAGCATCCTGCGTGTGCTATTCTACTGTTGTATTGTACTGTATTCTCCATCCTATTTTGTATTATATTTGTATATACTTTTATTGTTTATACTTGTATTATTTATTCCTTTTTCCTACGATGCTGCTAGCCTTAAGGCTTAAATTTAGTTTAACATGAAAAATGACAATGAAGACTTGAATAGTGGGGGAACACTTGTGATGCACATGTCTCTGCTTGTGTGTGTATTAGCATAAAGTCTAAATAGGTGTGTGTCCATGCAGCATAATCACCGACTGCTACAATAAGTTCAGAGCCATCTCAGCAGACGCCCCCTTTGGGCTGCCTCCACCACCCCCTGCTTTCCTCTGAGCGAAAACTTTAATTAATAATCAAGCTAATTGGATTTAGGTCCCCTATTGTGCAAGTGATGTGTGTGGCATGTGTGTGTGTGTGTGTGTGTGTGTGTGTGTGTGTGTGTGTGTGTGTGTGTGTGTGTGTGTGTGTGTGTGTGTGTGTGTGTGTGTGTGTGTGTGTGTGTGCGTGTGTGTGTGTGTGTGTGCGTGTGTGTGTGTGTGTGTAGGCAAATAAGTACCAGCAGCACATAGAGCTGCCCCAGACAGATTTTCTTGACTGCAGAAATGAGATGCAGCGTTTTGGTCCTTCTCTCTTAGTGATGAAGGTAAAGATGACAGTAAAACTTTAATGGCACACAAATTCCAGCTCCAATTTAATAGAAACATCATGCTTATACTGTAGATGGTAAAACATATGCTTCATACTCTTCACATACTCATCACATTATCAGGGTACAATAAATAAATATAATTGTTAAAACATCTCAAAATAAACTGTGTTTCACCTAAAAAGTCACTTTGATTTTAAAGGATATACATTTAATCACAATGAGTTTTTCAAAACAAATTACAAGTGGCTTAATAAAAACATCAACTCATGTCATAGCACTTATCACAAAAATATAGTGTGAAGAAAATAATGTTTCCACATGACCAGCAACAGTGGGGAAGAACAACACACTAGGCTTTAGCTAGGCTTTACACAATCAGGATTTTTGACCAATCAATTACTTTTTTTTAAAATGATCAACGATTCGATCATATGAGGAGGGATCTGGGTACGTATTTAAATACTGACTGAATTTCTTCATACTACTTGGTACCGATTTACCTAAAAACAAACGGTACCATGTTTCGGTACCTATAGTCTAGATCAGGGGTACCCAACCCTGGTGCTCAACGGCCCCTATCCAGCATGTTTTAGATGTTTCCCTCTTCCAACACACCTGATTCAAATGATTAACACATCATCAAGCTCTGCAAAAGCCTGATAACAATCCTGGTCATTTCAGGCTTGAAGATCAGGGTTGGGCACCCCTGGTTTAGATGCATCCTTGTGATTATGAGGGAGTGGATGAGAAGGCAATTTCCCTCTTCACAGGTGCATAGCGGTGGTGGGTCACGCGGGCTCACAAACACGCTCCTGTGTCTACCAACTCTCTGAAACAGACTACGCTGTCCCCTCTTTAATCACACTCTCCCTTCACCTAGCGGCTGCACTGGCTGAATAAATAAAACTAGCTCCAGCACATGTGCACACACAGAGACGCTATCAACAGACGCTGACACCGCTTTCAGGTAGACTCAGGAAGCAGACCGGGACCAGTGCTCCGACCGACAGATGCGAGTGAAATACTATAAAGCCGTGTCAAGTAGAACAAACATGCCGGAACGTCTTCGGAGTAAGAGTCAGATAAACCAATGCAATGAGAGTATCTACGGAAAGTTTCATAATGACAATGACGGCAATGATCGGATCGGCGAATTAAGACATTACAGCCAATCACAATAATTGCATAAAATGCTAAATATTGGCTGATCTGATATAGCTGATCAGTTCGGTGTAAAACCTACTGTTAAGAGGGACAAACCTCTAGCAGAGCCTGGCTCAAAGATGGCAGCCATCTGTCGGACTGGTTGGGGTTATTGGACAGAAAGAGGAGAATAGAACAGGATAAAGAGAAAGAACATCAGAGAATCTCAAACTGCTCGAGCCACGAACCACCGATCAGGAACCACCAACTGCTGTGCAAAGACACCTGAAACAGAAAGTGTCCAAGAGTGGTAGCAGGTGATGCCATTTTCAAGGATTTTTTTTATTTTTTTTTTCACTTTGTCTGCACATGCTGTCAAAGGTCAACACTACAAGCAATGCAAACTTTTAAAGACAACAATAATAATTGTATTTATTTGTTGCATAATTGTGACCATCACCAGTCCTCCCTAAGGAAGGGTAAGAAACACTTTATTATAGGGAGGATATAAAAAAGAGGGCAGTGTTACACCTATGTGAGGGGGAAGGGAACAGGGAAGAGGGAGTCATGTAGGAAATGGAAAGGATGGGGAACAGTTAACTGCTTTATAGTGAGAGTGAGATGGGATGTTATAGTCAGTCTGGTGGCAAGTGTGAAGCTTAGGTATAATGGTGGTGGCCATGAACAGAGGGAAGGAGTGAGTGGTTATACCTAAAACAGGTATTTGGGATCAACGTGTCTAAGGTTAAGCCCAGTACGAGTTTATCCCACAGCCCAAGACATGCCAGTGCATCAATGACCAATGTTTGTTCAAGAACTGCTTCTGCGAACCCAAGCACAGTTCCCTCTTGCTTGCAGCTTTTCCGTCCGACAAGATAGGTTAGGCCTTAATGGAGCTGATCTCGCCTTATCATGTTGTGAGGAAACTAGCAAGATCTCATGTTTCTCTTCAGGATTCGTGAGCGTCTGGGGTTCCATTGGTGACTCTCTAGCACCTGCTGCATTTACTGTACGTGGTTATAGGCCAGCAATACTGCTTTCGCCTCCACAAACAACAGCTCAATCGAGCGATGTATACGCCACCGAGCGCGGCTCAGCTAGGGCCAACCAGCCTTTCCTAATCTGGTGCTGCTGTTTTGTTTCACTTGATTTTGTGTACATTGTGTCCTAGTGGCGGTGTTTGTATCGGCTTGACCCAACGTCGTTTTATGCCTGCTGGCAGTCGGCCCTGTGTTGTTTGGAGCCATTTACCGCAACCTTATCTGTGTTTCGCTTTGTCTGTATGTGCCTTCGGATTCCGTGTGTGTGTGTCTATATGTTTGATACCTGCATGTTAGTGTTTATTTAACCCTACATGGTTTCAGTTTTGTATGTTAGTGATTATTTAATTAACCCTGCATGGTTTCACCTAAAGCCTGCTTTAATGACATTTTGTATTACTTTAAAGAGTAACTAAATCCTTGCTTTCTGCTGACCTGCCACTTGGGGGGGGGGGGGATTAAAAAACTGCCTTGATTATGACACAGTAAGACATGCTCACTCACAACGCACAGTAAAATCTGTGATCAAATACTACAATCACACACACTCAATCCCCACTGCACCCAAGCACACACAACACTACACACACTCTCACTTGCGTTTCAGCCTCTGTTCATGGCTCAGCAGAGGCTGGAACGCTGCTTGCACATACACAGGAAGACACACACACGTGACAAAAACGTCCGCGCACACGGAGAGACAGACGGGAATACAAACATAATGTGTCTGTAAATACACAGATAGCTTAATGAACCCTGTGATTAGTGCAGAATCTGCTCTAGAAGCACAAAATCAAACACTTCACCTTTGAAGAGAGCAGTTCTTCATTTGACCTGTCAATCTATGCTTTCTGAGGGCTGTGATTGGAGGAAACCCTCCTCCCTCCTTTCAGCTTTTATAGGAGGTGCGGTGCCAACAGTGAAAGTTGATAATGCAGGGGAATCTTAAAGAATTAGTTTCAGCCAATTGCAAAATTCAATTGTAATAGCCAGCGTTCAACCCTTAGAGGGCAGTGACTGACGTTTTACAACTAAATACGCAAAATTAAAATGCTTTTGCAAAAATGTGAAGAGTGGGACTAGAAATAATAAATAGCACTACTTAATACATTCAGCAGTTTGGGGTCAAGTTACTCTTTAAGTTTTCTGTTGCATCTATTTGTCGAACTGTCTCCACTCCCCAGCCTGGTACCTGTGTCAGTGCTATTGTGAACGACGTACTCGTGTCTTTTAATATTTATAAAGAGCTGTACATTTTACCCATTTTTGTACAAATAAAACCTTTAACAATCTCTCATCTCTTGCCCATGGTGTCTGGTGAATTTCTGTGACCTTTACTCTTGGGGATTAAATGTGCGCTTGGTAGTAGCCTCCAGGTTGTGCTAATAATCCCAGCGTAAGAATCTACGCCACTTTGTCACACCAGCCCATTACAGAGTTTTTTATACATGTCAGTTTACGCCCCAACTCATTCCTGTCCTTGTTTGGGAGCCAAACAATCGATAGATGCTACTGTAGATAGCTTCTTGTAAAGGACAGGGTGCACATGGAGGCCTTGAGTTTCGAAGGAGCTGAACTGTAAAAATAAATGTGAAGTTCACCACAAATAAATAAAAGAAAATGGTCATCATAATGGAATATATCACATTAATATACCACACCTTCATCCGCCATTCCCCTCTCCTCCTCTGTCTTATTTCTGTTATGGACGCTTAAGAAGAGAAGGCAGTGAGGCTGTGCTGCTGGCCAGTTTTCTATATTAGATGTCAGGCTTTAGATAGAGACTCAGGCCGGTGGGTAAACACTTTGACAGCCTACACAGATTTTTTTTTTCTATGGGTGAGAAGAAACATTAAGAAATCGTCTTTTTCCTCAATAAATCTGTACTATTTTTAACACATAAGAGCAGAAGCAGAACCAAACTTGTATAGAAGGGATGAGCCGTAAGCTGGCAGAAACTGTTCAGTAACCCATTAAGTAATAAAGAAAAAGTTTGGTTTATTCAACCTGGTACCTACCAACTTTCTCTGGGTATCCACACACTCTTGATGTTGTTTCCGGCCAATAAACCACACGTTGGAGTAAAACACATGAATACTTAATCATCTCTATTCTTATTATGAGTCTGACAAAGGCTGCTTCAGGAGTGTGTGTTTATCACAGCAGCAGCAGAGCAGTATGGGCTGGCCAAAAGAGAGCACAAGGGCGCCGCCCTACTACTCAGCACGTTAGTTTGAACAAGACATAAAAAATAATAAAAAGTAATAATAGATTAAAACTACTAAAAAACAAAGTTACAGTATATCTGTATTTAGATAATCAGAATAAATATTATATAAATAATGATGATGTGTAAAGTTGTTTTGTTCATCTTTGTCTGATTGGTAGCGTGTTTCCTCCTTGAGGCGCACTAATCTTTACCGTCCACTCAAAGTTGTACATGTGCAGTAACTCCTGTTCAATGCCTACCTGCCGACCCAGCATGGATAAGGACAGGTAGGACCCATTTAAAGCACTTTACAGAGAAGGCAAAGAAACATGAACAAACTAGGAACAAACTAAATTTGATTATTTCAAATCTTGAATATGTCCATATTTTGCAAACTAGGTCTTAAGTTATATATATTAATTTACCACTTCCTTTGTCACCCCGTTTTTATTTTAATTACTCGTTAAAAACAAAAACAAAACAAATTGCATTTCAAGAAGTATAATAACCCTGACACACACTCACTCACTACATACCAAAGTTTCTCAAATTAATAGAATTAATTTATTCATGAGGCAATAAATACAGTTTCTTCCCACCTATTTACAAAATGAGATTATTTCAAATGTGCGTTATCACTCATTCATTCCATCATTATCATCTATACTACTTGAGTCAAAAAATGTTGATAACCACTGGTATGAACTCCATTTGTTCTTGCTTGTTTATGGGTTCTGTGGAAATAAATGTGGTTTGTTTGAAAGCAGTTCTTTAAGTGCAATTGTCCTTACTTATTTGTTCAAAGCTACACAAATCCTGTGTTTGGTGTATGTGTTTTTTGGAGTTGTAGCCCCCCCCCCGGAGAAAAATACACCAGCCGCCACTTGCTGCAGACACATTACTTCCTTCCCCTTGTCACGTCTTTGACCACAGGAATAATCAATTTAAGATGGTATTCCATATGTTTTTATTTGTTTTTCCTACGCTGCGTTGCATTGAGTCAAACAAGAGGAGAACACATCAGCTCATCCAATAAAAGTGATAAAAGCGCTCCTAAAACTGAAACTCCTTTCTGAACACTTGCACTGCACTTTGGTTCACTTATATATTGAATGTAAAGATATTAAATGTTGATAAATCACATTGAAACAGTTATTCACAACCATGCTGAGGGTTTGGGTTAATGCAAATTGAAACAGCCATAAATTCTTCAAATATTATTTGTTTTTTTGTGTGTGTGACACTATTGGAAAGCTTAGAATCCCCCATCTTGTTTTCTGTACCTGCTTTTTCCTGAACAGGGTTAGAAAGGATGCTGCAGCCTATCCTGTCAGACATAGCAGTGTAAACTCCCCAGGACAGAACGCCAGTCTATCGCAGGGCTTGATGGAGTCAAGTTGGAGGTCACCAACAGGACTTTAACGCATGATCCCTGCACTGAGAGGCAGCAATACTCACCAGCTTAGAATCCACACATTCAGAATCCGTAAATAACTCAAAAACGCCTCCCTGACTGACATGTTTCTGGTTTTCTCATGTTCTGTCACAAATCTTATTCTATAATTTGATAAAAACAAACTTATTATTACAAACTAATCTCTAACATACTAAGAAACACCTATTATTGTTGGATTCAAGAAGCGATGAGACCAGTTTTTTTGGTAACCTTGCTACAAGTGAAAGATTTTAGATCGCAGTATGACAAATACCAATGAAAAATAACCATACTTCCTACTCCAGAGTTGCCACATTTGAGCTCAGCCCCAGCATAAAATAATGCATTCGTTTAAGATTGATAGTTGTAGAAACAAATTCAAGCATGTGGCATGTTTTTTGGTTTTGTTTTTTCATACACTGCAGCCACAATATTGCTTGCAGTAATTATTATCAGTGTAAATGTCAACAGAAATTCAATTCAACACCCATGCGCTGCATGAAGTGACTACACTGGGTTGCATGTGTTCACATTATTGCATAAATTAGCAGCGGTGGAACTCCCTACACCACATAATTGCAAGCTAAAATATAGATCCTCAATGCCACATCCTCTTTTTACGATGGTATTAAAAATCATGAGCATGTGCAGCTATACTGTATGTGTGCATGTGTGTGTGACACAAGGAGGAGGGCATGCAGGAAAATTTCTTGGATGCATGAGCATCAGAATGGCAAATTAAATTTGAATGCAAATGCAGCGGTATTCCTTGACAGTCGGTGATAAAAACCCTATTATGTTTAATGATATGCTTTGTGAATGCGCATGCATGGTGAGTGGCCTGCAACTTAGGGGGCCCGCTTTCAAAAGTCTGCCTTCCCTGTTTGGAGAAGTTTTGCTCAGCTGCTACTCATATGATCATCCTCATAATTTTGCATTGTTAAATTCACAATACACTTCTCTATCCAAACTTCGAAAAATATAATAATAAATGTTAGCTAAACATGTGTCCTTCATATACCTCCAGGGAATGTATTATTTAGGTTTCCATGTTGCTCACTGAGCTTTCTCACTGGATGATTATTCACGTGCTTCTGGCTGCCAACAACAGTGCAGCCTTTCTTTTAATTCATGTATTGAGTAAGATGTTCTATTTGTCATGCCTAAAGGTGTGAGGGGAGATGAACAGCTGGTGTTTTATTCAGGACCACCAATAATGTGGCTTACCAGTAAGAATGCTAAACAGGGCTGAGGCTTCATGCTTCTTTCCCTGGCTGCTTTTATCCACCATGATGTTTGCTATTTGTAATATAGGTGTGTGCCAGCCTGTGCATCTAAAATATGAGTTGCTTGTCTTAATGAAAGAGTGAGTGTTTAGCGACCTGTCCATTCACAGCCTATTGATTTGGATTTGATGTCAGTGTAAACAGCCAGGCGTTTGTAGAGATGCATTGCAGTCCTGATTATAAAGCAGAGGCATCAGTCTTCAGGCAAACATAACCGTTATAAAATCACATGGCTGCACGCAGGCACCCTATCCATTTCTTAAAATCACTCCAATAATTTTCAAAGTAACCAGTGCTGCATTTGAAAGTAGTAACATTTTCCAAAAGATTTATGTCCTGCCTACTTAAGAGCTGCCCAATTCTGGTGGTCATTTGCTTTTCAAGTGTTCTTACAAGTCATTCCATGCATAACGGATAGTAAATACAAGCTTTCTACGTTTTTTAGTTGGAGTTGGTTGAGTAGAAAATGTTGGATAACTGTTTATTAGCTGCACCTTACGCCCAACTTCCAACATTATGAGTGTGTTAGATTAACATGTAGAGATAAAAGATAGATGAAAACAAATAATTTATCATTCCTATATTTAAAATGCAAAGACGCACAGTCCATCCATCCATCCTTACTTGGCTCGTATATTGCAGTCGTTATAACTGAATAATGCTTTGCGTTATCAGCCACATTCACCCATTAACAAACTCCGGGAGTTTGGGGTATCGGAACCCCTGATACCGGCTGTCCGTTCCCCGTACGACCAAAGACAGAGCTTGGTCCGCATTGCCATCAAACTCATTTCCAGTGAGAGTTAGACTCCGCCAGGGCTGCCACTGATTGTCACTGATTCGGTTTATACATTTTACAGACAGAATTTCTAGGCGCAGCAAGGGCATTAACGGGGTCTGGTTTGATGGCCTCAGGACTGAGTCACTGCTTTTTGCAGATGATGTGGTCCTGTTGGCTCCATCAGGTTGTGACCTTCAGCTCTCACTGGATCAATTTGCAGCCGAGTGTGAAGCGGCTGGGATGAGAATCAGCCCCTCCAATTCCGAGTCCATGTTTCCTGGAGTGGAGTGCCTTCTCCGGGTTGTGGATGAGGTCCTGTCCCAAATAGAGGAGTTCAGATTCCTCAGGGTCTTGTTCACGAGTGAGGGAAGGAGGGAGCAAGAGATCGACAGGCGGAGTGAAGCAGAGTCTTCACCAATCCATAGTGTTGAAGATCGACCAGTAAATGGAGAGCTTCGCCTTTTGGCTCAGATCTTCATTTCTACCATCACCTATGGTCATGAGCTTTGGGTCATGAATGAAAGAACAAGAAAAATGATTTTTGTTTAAAAAACAAACAGGCGAATTGTAGATAATACTTTTTTACTTACTCACTCATGTAGTTTGGAGCTTTACATTTTGTTTTGCGCAGTTTTGTTACTTTTCTGATTGGCGCTACAATGTCTATGGAGTTTGGTCATCAGGTCACAAACACTTCTCGGGAGCACACACACACACGCACACACACACACACACACACACACACACACACACACACACACACACACACACACGGTATTTATAATGAAAACATACTAAATGAGTAAAATAAAACAAAAAACTAAACAATATTTATACAAAAAGTACACAAAAAGACAACAGAAATGCACAAAAATATACAAAAAAGGCTCCAAAAACACACAGCATGACTCCAAAAAACATACATTACAGAAAAATACACCAAACAAAAAAATATATATAAATGAGTAAAAAAAAACAAACACATTTATCATGCGGATGTCCCATAGTACTAAACCACTTTGGGCCCGCAAATATACTTCTTTATAACACTACAGAGTACAGAGTATGTACACCTCTTTGTACATCCAACCTTCAAACACATACTCATTTGGCCATAAATGACAACTGTACTGAAGCTCCCACTATACGAGTACATACTTCCAATGGGCATTGCACTCGTTCCTCTAATTCAAGGGTGAACACACCTTTTACCACTGATAGCTCTTCGTAATCTACTCTGTTGGGAGAGTAATAACTGTGAATAATTAGATTGTAACATTTACACTATTAATGTTATTACTCTTACTATTATAAGTATTAAAGTATCATTCAATATTTGTATATTAAGGCAAGGCAAATATATTTGTATAGCGCTTTTCACACACAAGGTGCATCAGAAAACATTCAACAGTTTTGAAATAAATAAGAACATTAAATCAGCAGTAAAAACATTTAAAATTAGCAGTAAAGACATTTAAAAAACCTCCCTCTCAGTCATGCACAGTAGAGAAAAGAGAGCCTTTTACTTGGATTTTAAAACGTTTTCAAAAGCTGACTGAGTTTGTTCCACTTTCTTGTATTAAAATACAAAAATAATACTGAAACAGTAACACTTAAAAACTTAATTTCATTAAAATATATTTAAAAGAATACAATGACGAAAAATATTTTGAAAAGGCAAAGCACCAAACACAGCTGCTCATTTAATCAAAAACCCACAATAAAAAGCACATTTAGCGGTGCCAGTATAGCACACAGAGCGTTTCAGTATTTGTAGCTCACTTTGTTCTTTAGAAGAACTTCAATTGCTTCCACACACGTCTGTTGTCCGATGATGCTGATAATAAATGTACTTGGTTGGGTCAGTGTGAGTAGGTGTGGATGCGGCTTTAGGGCTGGAGGAGGGTCTTCTTCTACTTATTATAAGAGGTTGTAAATGAACAGATTGGTGCGCTAGCGCCGCCTCAAGATGAGGTCAAAAGCTGAGTTATTAAGTTTCATTTCTGGTATATGTGACTATGCCGTTCTCATTCATTTATGAGATCTTGCGGCCCACATGTGTGATCGACACAAAATGCCTCCATGATCGACTGGTAGGTCACGATTGATGTATTGTGCACCCCTGCTGTAATTGTTCCATTTGTTAGTGAGAAAGCATCTTTAAAGGCAGTAAATAGTGTAGTGATAACCACTTTTGCCTCTTAGCAAGAAGGCCTTTGGTTGACTTTTCCTGTTGTAGACAAGATATGTTACCTGTTACCAGTGGGCCTATGATCTCCCTGTGCTTTGTGTGAGTTTCCTCCTGGTGCTCCAGATTCTCCCACTATTAAAAGTGACCTTAGTCATGCTTTTAACTTTATCATTGATCATAATGAAGTGCATCAAAGTATTTAACATCTTGATATTAAAATGTTTGTACTCTTTAGAACAAAGGTTTAACTGTTTCTAATACATCACAGTAAAGAGCTTAGAGGCCTTCATTTTTGAGTAAATGTACTATTAGTATATATTTAAACCTGAGGGGCCCAAACAACAAGCTCCCTGTTTCACTGATTGGTAGGTTGTCTTTTTCGCCAACTATTTCTAGAGCAAGGTGATTCCATATATGGGGATGAGTTAATGCTAGAGATGACTTTCGTCAGAAGTATATAGGCGCTAGCTTGCTGGGAAAAGCTCAGAGTTTGCATAGATTTGGCCAGCTGCTCTTTGCAGGTTTTGACACCCTGTCTGGACCTGATTGTACAATAAATGTCATAATATTTGCAATTCAGTTGTCCCGACGATTTCTTCTTCACCACCCTTTTTGTCACCACCTTCCACACCACAAGATGCAACAATAGCATTACTACAAGAATTTGATTTTTATTATGGTTACGATTGATGGTAGGCCTTTGGAGTTGAGAGGGATTTGTTGTACTGCAGTGTCTCGAGCAGTCGTTGTCTGACAGAGTACACAAGAATGCTTCATGAAGCTGTATGTCTCACTGCTTACAGCTGCAGCTCTGTCCTGTGACGAGGCTCAGGGGTTGACTCCAGCCAGGTGGAATGAGAACAAACAAGCTGTCACAAGTAATTACATCTCCCAGAGTGTAGACATGTGAATGCACAACCATATCTGTCCATCAGAGCTCGCAGCCAGTGGTCATTGTCTCCCCACTCTTCCATCGACTCACTGAAAGGCAGACACCGATCAGGGCTGTTGTCTCTATAAACCACATTGAGGGGAAAAAGGCAAAATCATATACGAACCCATGTAAGTTTCTCCATGTGGTCTGTAGTGATAACACTACTATCGAGCAATGCTTTTACAAAGTTGGGTCTTGGTGGTGGAGTTTGTTGTGATTAGAGACTCATTAAAAGGTGAGAGACAAGGGTGCTCTAAAAGCTTGTTCCTGGCCTTACTTAAGCCTCTGAGTGGTTTTCAAATATTGGTTTTACTATATATATATGTCTTATACAATTTTGTTTATGTTCAAAACAAGTTGGGAGGGACTGCAGGGAAACGAAAAACTAACGGAAGAAATAATGTGTTTCTCCTGCAGAGCCCAGGAGAAAATGTCCCTTCATCTCAAAACGTGTTTACCAGCAAAAAATAAATACAAAATTGTAAGCACTCTTTCTTCTTATAATCCTCTCCTTTGATGACAGGATTATTTTTTGTGGCAGAAAACATTTGAGACAAGCATCTCTATCTCTATTTCCATCACTCCCAACTCCAGGTTATTGAATATCCCGTGGATGAGGAAAACTAATTACGAAACGTGTCTAGCAAAGAGAGTTATCTACAAGATAGCCTGCAGTGCCGCCATGTTTTAGCCCTTTTGGTTTTTTGTTGTGCAAACTAATTAGTTTTTCTTCTTTTTTAATGGAAAATGCTCAGCTGCTCCCCAAACTAGTAATGACCTTCCATTGGAATTATGACACAGGCAGATGTAAAGCTTTTGATTAAGCACATTTTCAGAGAGCCTGTACTGGTTGAAACGTTCAGCTCTGATGCTTGGGATTATAAGTCCCATTCTGTATCCGTAGGTGAACTGCTTCACCGAATTGCTTTCATTATTAAAACTAAATCTATATCCTAAATTTTGAAGAAACGTTAAGATGATATATTTATTTAACATCTAACTTTTTTTTTTCAAATAAAGCTTTACCCACAAGCTAGCACAACCACATGTAAGACTTTCCTGGCAGTTATTATACAGTCTACTCCTAATATGAGTTGTTTATTTAAAAAGTGAAATGGAGTTGGAAGTCATGTAAATGTGGTGCATTAGTATTTTGCTCTTCTGGTTTAGGATAATACAACACAATTAACTGCTCTAGCGGCTGACTGCCCAAATCCATGACTTGTGTTAGCCTAATAGAGTCTGTGTTAATGCTAGCCAAAAGTCATGTTGAACATTTGAATACAAACATATTCCTCGCACCGTGCACACAAAATTGCAAACTATATCCATGAAAAAGTGGATTTAACAAATCAGACAAATCATTCATGATGGATGAGTAAACTGGTGAACAAACCCACATTCCCTATGAATGAGCCATTGGGCCTTACCCTGGGACTCCTCTCAGTACAAGGTGGCCATACAGTATATGTAAAGCTATGTGTCAGACTGTCTGGTCTTTTAAAGGCCTGTTTGTCTTTCAGGGCAGCCCTGTCAGAAACGAATTGTCCTCCTTTTTGGGAAAATTTGTGTTTTATCGAATCATATTATGTGACGTGCCACGAGAAAAGCATGGAACATGTCTGCCAGGGGGCGTTCTGAGTTTCTGAAAATATATATTCTAAGCTTTTCAATGGTATAACACACATAGAAATCAAACAATATTTGAATACGTTATGGTCATTTGAATGTTGGTAGTCTCCAAACTACAATGGAGAAAAGGGGCCTGAAAAATTCAGAAGTATTTGTCACATTTGGAGCCGTCAGCTGAGGGAAGTAACAAAGGCTGTGCTTTTGCAATACTTTGCATTAACTCAATGCCCAAGTAATGGTTGTCAGTAGCTTTTTTAACCATGTTGATGCAATTCACAATTAATATCCTTACCTTCTGTATAGAGTAAAGATGTGGACATTAATCAATACAAATCGTTATCTAGATAAAAAGTATGCGATGCAAGTGTATCGATTCATTCAGTGTGCATCGGTACATTTCTGATAATGCATTTTAATTTTCAAATTTTCCATTTCAAATTGAATTTTATCACCTATTTGCTGGGCCACCTTTTGAAAATATAAACTTAAATGTAATTTCCGTTATCATTTTTGTTAATGTACAAAATGAGCAACCTTGAAGAAGAAAATGAAAATGCAGTTTTGATTTTTTATAATTCATTGTATTTATGAGTTAAAAAAAAAATGCAGCTATATTCTGAAAATGAAAAAGCATTTCTGTTAATTTATTTTAAATTGAATTATGCTACACATATGCTTCCATAGTTTTCAGCCATCCTCCTTATATTTTTAATAAATTTAGGGTTTCTGCATATCTGTTCAGTTCATTTTAGTACTGGAGAAGAAGAGATAATGGATATATTTATTTATTTTAATGTAGTTTCTGTGATTAGAGAGGATTTCAAGTTGGATATGAGGTTTTTTATGAATCAAATTTCTAACATGTATCAAAGTGTAATAATTTTGTTGGATTCCCAGTTATCTGAAGTGAATAGAGAAATAAATCAGTTGTTAACAAATTGTGGCATTATATGTCTTCCCAAGGGTCTTATTGGAGAAGTTCCTGTAGTTAAAGTTTTAGTTAGTTAAGTCTCACTGCGAGAAGAATGAGTAAGGGGCACTCCACTGTCTCCGACCATTCCAAACCAGGTCTGTGCATGTAGGACACCACGGGAAGTTGGCTGGAGATGAGCCACGGTGCAGAGGGGGTCAGCTGCTTGTTGGGCTCGATGGATACCTTGAGAGGTCGGAAAGCAGACCCGGTTGGCCGCGCATGCACATGTACACAACTCAACGTAAACAAAAGGTGATGACGCACAAACACATTTTGCAATGGTGGTGTCGAAGGGTGCTCGTTGGTCAGATGAAAAAGTCGGAGATGGAAAGGCATCACAGAGAATTCATGGAGGGCAACCGCAACCGTCGCGACTTCTCTTTGCTCAGCCGACAGTAGGACAGGCAAACAGACTAACATGTTGCAGCAGCATTTCATCCTCTCTGCAGAGGCAGACTCCATCCGCCGCTGAACCTCTGCACTCTTCCACAATGATCAGCATTTACAACAACTCTAATTTCAGAATTCAATCACACTATTTCTACCTGTGTTTTCTTTTTTCTTTTTTGCGTGTTGTTTGGTTTGTATTTCATTATTTTTTTTCTTAACTCATTCAGTGCCATTGATGTAATATCACGTCATTTCAAATCCATACGCTCAGTGCCATTGACGTATTATCACGTCATTTACATTTTTTCACGACGATTACTTGAATACACCCTGGTGGAGGTCCCTCATCAATATCTAATGTGTAATGTGATGTAGTGAACAACTGTGCCATGAAGGTGGCAGCAGCGCACCTTTAGATGAGAGATTAGCCACTGATGCTACCATTAGCTAAAGAGGAAGAAGCAGGGACGAGGGAGATTATGGCTCAAAGGAGTGATAGTGTGAAGTGTCCAGCAGCTCACAGCACCACATACTAACACAGAACATGTGTGGACCTGAATGAATTATTGATAATGTTGCGATCGTGAGATAAAACCACGGGTCAGCTCTGCATGTTGGTAGGAAGAGGAAGTTACGTGTGTGTGATTGACGGGGGAGAAATACAGTAAGAAATCCATTAAACTCTGACCTAGATAGCAAAAAACAATTTTGCCATCAAAAGCCTGGTCTCAAAGTTTATTGAGATTTTTATTGATCTATTCAGAGAGCTCCTGTGTCTCGGTCTAAACTATCTTCCGCTCTCTCACTCGTGTGTTTACAGTCCGTGTCTGCTTGGCTGTGTGCGCAGCAATTGGCTCTGGCCACACACGTGACTCTTGCTCGGGTGAGGAGCTGTGCAGTGAAATAGATATAGATGGTGCGCTAGCGCCCCCTCACATCCTGAGGTCAAAAGTTGAATAGGTTTCATTTCATCCAGAAGTGAAATAAAATTAAAATAAACATTTGGAAATGACCAATTACTCCAAAATAACAGATGCACACACTTGGGGTATTGGAACACATTGACCAAGTTTCAGGTCAAACTCGCACTGCGTCGGGGAGATATTTGCTCCACACACACACACACACACACACGCAGACGTTCCTTGCTTTTATAGATAGATTATTATAGAATTGTATAAGAGCAAGAATATCTGACTTTCACAATTTTTAATGCAGCATCAGTAAACATTTTAAAGATAACTATAGGTTTTTCTAGGTCACCATTAAAGATTTGCAAAATATAAATGCAAAGCATCTGAGGTGTGCGCAGGGGTTGTAATAGTCAACAGTAAAATTTGCCATAAACACATTTTTTAGGATCGAAATATAAGATTATGGTGTGAACAGAAAACAAGGGAGATGAGCCAATGACCTAAATGAAATAGGCTTCCAGTTTTAACTTGTTATTCGAAGCATAATCAAGGCTTTAACTCATAATCATGACTTTTTAATGACTGAAAGGTGTATCATTGCTCTGAATGTATATCTAATAGTTGTGGATTTGTATCAAATATCACTTGTCACTTAAGACTTTTTAAAATCTGATAATTATAAACTTTACAATAAAATACAATCACGAATTTTAATCATAAATATGACCTCATCTCAAAATAATGACATTAGTGTAGCCCTGCATATCTTTTTTGTCCTGTTGTGCATTTGTAACATCATACTGCTCACTGCTGTGATATAATTTATTCAGACGTGACGCCACACAAACTCAGTAACTGTGAACAGGAAATCGGTTAAAAAAAAAACAACAGTTGAATTGCAGTCATAGCCTTTCCAGTTGTTTGTCATGCCTCTGATTCAAATGCAACAGAATATATGAATACAACCGCATGTGTGCAACAAACCTAGAGTTGCTTAATGATGATATGTTGCCATGCGTGTGTCGCAAATGAATGTGATGACATTTTTGTCCGCGGCAAATGGTTGGAACTAGAGCACCAATGGAGAGAAATGGGAGGGGACTCTTGCTGTGAGCTTGGAATGGTTCAAGCCGAGTGTGAGTGCACCCTAAGAAAAAACATCTACATAGAGCTGTGGCTTCCAGAGTTGAACAGGTTGTTTTTTAATGGCAGGTTAGCAGATAAATTTGTCAAAATGTCCTTTGAAAGACAATCTACCTCAAGTCCCTCCACTGAGCACATTGCAATACAGTTTCCCTATTTCCAGTGTCTGAATGGGTGATGATTCACCATGTACTCTGCATGGCAACCTAATCTAGTTTCTGTACTTCTTGAACCCATATGGTGCAGTACATGAAACATAAATATGGGACAAACAGTACTTGACCTCTGTGCTTTGCTCGACACCACATGGCAGATAGTTCGTGGAGATGAGGCTTGCCAGTTGCAACACATTTGGCTTAGGAGGTACTGCTATTAGTGCCCCATTCACAGCAGGGTCAGTGCCTTTACAATGGCTTCCCTCTGCACTTATAAAGATTGCCATGTTTGCTTGGTCTGTTGTAAAGCATTGAGAGACCTGAACCCTCTCAGTGGACAGGACCTTGGATGAAATGGTGGCAACAAAATGCAATAAACACGTGTTCTACCATCTGTAGTTTTGCAGCAGAGCTGAAATGTAGGAAGCACGATCTTGGAGACCAAAGATACAGTTGTTTAGTACCACTATGAGCCTTTCAACTGTCCACATACCTGCAAGTTGAGACACTGGTTTGGCCCTGTGGGGTGCTTGGGTCAGTGCAGAAGCTAAGTGAAAGTCTGTAAATCATTGGTTAGAGAGCCCTGAGACTACCCATGTTATCAATAAAGCTTTCAGAGAGAGAGTTTGTCACATATCTTATCATCTCCTGACACCCATCATCATTCACATTTTTACAGTAAGGAAAAAACCCTTCACTTTATGGACTCAGGAAGAAAATAACATTGAATACCTAACTTTAGGCTGTGAAATAATTAGGTGGCTTGTAGATCAATATAATCTGCTTTCATCATCGCTCATAAACAAATTTGACCCAAAGAGAGGCACATAAGGTTTTTTGCAGTAATGTGCTGTAATTCAGGAGGATTGCAGTGTGTCTGTGTAATGAAAGTATTTCATGGGATTTGAATTTTTTTATCTATGTTTACCTTTTATCCTCCTTGACGTTACTTTTCTTACTCTCAACACCGGGCCTTCATGCTATGTATCCTTGATGAGCGTAAGGCCAACAATGTCTTACACAGAAGAGTGTCTTTGTTTGAAAAGCTAGACCTGTCCCCGCTGTTGCTTCAAAAACCGCTCTAACCCCCAAGGTAACAAAACCTTTTTCTTGCTCCAATTAGTCTCCTGCTTTATTCACAGTGATTTAAAAGAAATGTACTGCATTATGAACAACAATAAGAGATCTGTCCCATATCATGAACCATTGAGTCTTGTGTTTGGACAGACTTTTGATCTGGTGAGGGTTTGATGAAGATGTGTCAATGTATGAAGATATGTTTTACTGTGTATCTTATGTTCTCTCCAGATTTACGATAAAGGTTTACTTTGCAAATGATTTACTTGCAAAGTGCTTTATAAATAAACTGCTTGTCTCTTCTTCTTCATATTCTTCTTCTCCTCCTGCTCCTCCTCCACCCCCGCCTCTCTGTCTATTTTTGCTTAATTTTACTCAAACCAGAATAAAAATCTCTTGCAGCATAAACTGCACTGGCTTGTCTTTTGGATTGGACCACATGGGTCAATCTTTGCTCCATGAAAACTTCAAGGAGCCCTGATCCATTCGTCCAGTCATTACGATTAGGCCGTCATCAAACTCGCTCGCTTACATTTGCCCATTTTACATCTAACTTTGAGGACAAAATGTTCATTTACTGTTCAATCTATCCACTAACAGGAGCCATGATAATAAGGTAATCAGCATTATTCACTTCACCTGTCATTGCTTCTAATGCAATGGATCTTAACCTAGGTTTGATTGAAACCCCAGGGGTTCCGTGACTCAGAGTCAGGGGTTCAGCAGGGTCAGGTCCGGAGTGGCTAATTCGGAGGACCGGGACATTCCATATCCTTCTTTTTTTCTGGCAGGTGTTCAGTCATGGCGCTGGGTTGATCACGTATGCTGTTTCTGCTGTCAGTGGGCTGCCTCCGACTCCCATGGCAACTCTTTCCTTTTTTTGTACATGCACCCTGACATAACACATCTGTGCACTTGGTCAGTGGCAGACTCCCATCTGTCCCCTGCACCCCATCAGCCTTAAGTCCCAACTCAGTTATGTTTAAAATAAAAAAAAATATTCTTAGAGTTAAACTTAATTTGTCTGACTTCGATATATCTCTTACAAAAAATTCAGGTAAATGTTCACACCTGGAGTTAGTATAGAGCTCATGTCTTCTGTCTTTCAGATAGGAATCAGTGGTACGATTCCATGGTTACCATTTTCCATCTGAAAGTTTCTTTCCAAGCAGCATTAAAAAGGAACTGATGTTTGATTTTTCAAAGTTAAGTTTTTTTAACATTAAAGATGCCGTGTTCATCCCTTCTAGTTGTCATATAACTGTAAAATGACTGCATGCTATTATAAAATAACTTCAAATCAAATATTTTATCATCGATAAGTGTAGATTCTGGTATTGTTGAAGGACGTGTGTTAAGACTATCGTTGGAGATGTGCACTCATGTTGAAATAAATGTACATTGTTAAGCTCTGTACTGAACAATGAATTGAAAATGGAAAAATATACACTGAATTACAAGGCTTTACAGAAGATTGGGCCATCGTAGATTTAATATGTATGGTTATAAATTACATGATTTTTAATAATAGGTCATAATGAAGCTCAAGAGCTGAGAAAGAGTCCTGGGCAGTGAGTCAAGACATTACAATATAAAAGTTAAACTTGAATTTTGAATATGAATATATAGATGCCCTGCAATGGACTGGCACCCTGTCCAGGGTGTACCCCCGCCCAGCGCCCAATGAGAGCCGGAGATTGGCACCGGCAAACCCCGGCAACCCTGTGAGACAGGAGCAAGTGGGTTTGAAAATGGATGGATGGATGTATGGATGAATTTATAGAAATTGAATTGAAAGCTTGATTTCTGTTAATGAAATCATATTTAATTTTTCCAACTATGTGAATGCACTGATGAAGCATGCAGAGTTCAGTCCCTCCAATAAGGTTGAGAGCCACTGTTCTAATGAATTGAATGTCCTTTTTATTGGGTATATTATATTGGGTAAGATCATGTAAATATGTTTGCATGAGGTTTTGTTTTTCTTCAACATTCCTAATTTGTAGCAACATCATACGCATCTATTTAGTGCATTGATTCTCAAACGTCTGGGGATCCATTGAACCCAATAAAAAAAATGCACTCATGCTTAGAGTCACACTTTCCAACATTAAAACCAAACTTTAGCAATATTTGTGTCTGGAAACTTTTGTCTTACCATCCTTGGTTTTTGCAAAGTTATTGGGGAGAATGGTGCATCAAAAATGTATGGATTGAGCGCTGTTTAATGTTGAAAAAATGAAGGGGAAACAGCATCCAGGAATGCAACAATAAGGACTTTTTAACATGTTAGATTTTACCATAAATGTATATCAGTGGATAATCTACCACCTTTTTGTTGTATAATGTGTGAATTCATGTTTACTGAGTTGCCTTTAGATTGCTGTTTCATCATTTCTTAGCAAGTCTTCCAGTTCTTATATCACCATCATTTTGTTCTTATGTTAGATGCACAAACTAAAGAAATAATGACATCCTGTCATTTGCTTTACATAGGTTCCACTCTAACAGTCCAACTTCTGGCATGCTAATAGCTGAAAGTCTTAATTAAAATGTCAAGGTTGCGTGATGTCCCATTACAGCTCCCCTCCCCTCCCCTTTCCTTTTCTGCAACTCATCCTCCCCAGGGACTTATTAAGCCCAGGCCAAATGATTGAAGTTCAAAGAGGTGAGCCCGAAGGTTGGATGCTCATTGCTTCGCACTTCGTCGTCTTCCCAGCATCCTCCAACCCTGACCTTTAGCGAGACAGCCGTCCGCGCTAATGCGCTTGCATATCTAATGAGAGAGGGCTTTAGTCTCAGACCTCCCTGTCAGCCATCTAGGCGATAATGCCACCAACCGTTACCATAACCGGTCCCTCTCTTCTTCCCCAGCTGTCTTTGTCTTTTCTATACCTGTTTTGTCTTCTTCCTTTCGTAGAAAGGTTATTGCAAAGGAAAGGCCAATGGCTGCTTTTCATAACAGCTTCCTGTGGCTGTCACTGAAGTGGCAGGGCCATTCTAATGAGCCGCTCACATCTATACAAATGTAATACTGCTGAAAACTGATGTCAGGAAGTGTTTGTATTATTATCTATTTGTTTTGTTCATATGATCAAGCAAAATGTGTCATTATCAGGAAATAATGTCAGAAATATACACACACCTGCAGGGGGTGAAGCCTTCCAAAGTAAAAGTGTTAGTGTTGCTTTATCTAAGGACATGATTTAAAGTGGTTGAACTTGATCTTTAGCAAAGGCTTCTTTCTGTTTTTTCCTGATAAAAGCAAGTGACCCTAAGGGTTCAACACAGCCTCAGGGTGGAACTAATGATCTTCTGCTCATGTGTGATGACTCTTGTTTCCCACATGAGCTGCGATAAAACTGAAGTTATATCAATGTTGGTGGTTTGTTGATGCCAAACTGGTTACATGCAGGGTTCTTTCAAGAGTTGATTGGATTTTTTTAGTCCTGTCTACAACCCAAAAGCCATGACACACACACCGTGAAACACGCACATCCTTAGGATTCCATCACGACCTTTCCACTTGAACCTCCCCTGAGACAATTATCCATTTCCCAACAGCCTCCACCACCCACTCCTTAATGACTGTGGGTAGGATGGGGTCAAGGTAATCATTGGGCCACACATTTGTACCCACTCACTTCATCAGTGTGAGATTACCAACAGGGAAATCTATGAGCAGCGCCCTAATGAAACATCTACACTTGTGCCCAATGGACCTGTTCGTTTTTATCTTTTCTCCTAATATGGTATCAATGAGGTTCCCAGATACTGTGGCTCATGCATCATACAGTATGTAGTGCTTGTTTATGAGTGCACATTGTCAGGCAATGATGGGAGCAGGCATGCTGTTCTCAGGCCATGCAGAGCGTGAAAACTTTTATTGTGTTTGAGGTTCTAGCTCATACATCACATTACACATCAAGCAGCAGGGTTACTTTCATTAGCAATCAAGCTAAACAAGTTGCTACAAGCTGTGTGGGCTATATTACATTTAAAATAACTATGATCTCAGTCAATAAAATTCTTACACATTTTAAGAGCAAGTACAAAATAATATCATTGTTTTATGGTTTGTGAGTGTTTCATTTGTTCCAATGAGCTCTGCTAGAATAACCTCTTAAATTGTGATGCTTTCTAACCTAGCTCATTCAAACTCTGTTGTGGTTATGGATTCTTGTGAGTTTTACATAAAAAAAAAACATCTTAAAAAATAAATAAATATAAATAAATGAAAGCATTTCCGGGTTTATTGCATCAAAGCAGTCCAAATATTGTCACTGGGTTTAACATTGCAGATATTTGCACAGGTAACGTTCATAGTTTTCCCCTCCTTCAATGGGTAAAGTGACCAACAAGACTCACATTAGTGCGTAATGATGCACACACATAGTAAATTGCCAATGCACACATAACACTCTGCTGGACAGAGATACACATTCATACAAACTCACTCCTTCGTGCATAGCTCTCTCTCTCTTCTCTTATTGATACACACACACAAACACACACATACAAACACACACACACACACACAGATGAGTGTGCGTATGAAAAGGTACTCAAACACACCACTGCTCGGCCCTCGGCCTGCCGCGCTCCAGCAGCTCTATCTTATTAAAGCCTGTCAGCATAGCTAGCACTATCATAAGCTTTTTATTATTGACTCGGAAAATATGATAATTTGGGTATCACAGGCTGCCTCCTAAAGACTCCACGTCACTTTCAATTTTAGAACCTACCCTTTTTCTAATGGGAATGATGAGATACCAAGAACTTAGTGAATTTTACACTTTTTTCCCCTTCTACTCAATTATATTAATAATCTATATTTTTTTACTTAGTAAAGAATAATTTAGGTCTGTCACCTATTTCACGATCAAAAAGCAGAAAAAAATTAAACTATGTATGAAATCATATTTTTTAAGTTGGAAGAAAAATGTGTTTTATTTTTAACATTTTAAAAGCTCCATGACAAAAATCCTAAAATTTATTGAGTCTAATGAAAATCACTACCGTAATTTCTAGAGTATAGGCCTCTATGTTTTTCTTACACTTTGAACCCTGCGGCCTTAACAATGACGCAGCTAATTTGTGGATCTTTCCTGGTTTTCAAGCTTCATGCCGCCACTAAATTGAGCTTTGTCACATAAGACCAGGTGGACCAATGAAACTGTTAACATTACATTGTTTGTGCTCCCACTGATCATTTTGATCAGTGATTTTGTCATGATGCACATTGCCTCATCATGGCAACGACACGGAGAAATGTTGTCAGAGAGAGAGAGGGGGGGGGGGGGGGGGGGAGAGCGCCCACCACAACAGCGTGGATGAAGTAAAAGTCAGCCGGTTTGTAATAGAAGAATAAACAGCATACTGTTAAGTTATTAAATCACCGTTTGTTCGAGATCGATCGGTGCTCTGGACTCTGAGGCTGATGGAGAAGTTTCCATAGGGAGGATGAACAGAAGGAGCAGAGATCAGCAGAGGTGTTCAACTGTTCACCTCACGACTAGTAGTTGTCAACTCAAACAGATGTGGCGTTAGCAAGCTCTTTGAATGGTTAATGGTCTCAAGTGTTTGGCCTCTCCGTTATTTGTTTTTTGAACCCTTTTAATCCTTTTCAGTGTTTCAGGGCTTTTCTGAGATGAGTGGCAAAACACATACTGTAGTCAATCTGAGTAGGAGTGAGAAATATTAAGGTAAAGCTAGATCAAATGCAGCAATCTTTAAATAGGATGCTTTTAGAAGATTGTGAACCACTTTTACATTAAAAGCAGCAAAAAGTTCTGGAGTTGAAATCATACAAACCTATTTTTTTCAGTTGTTAAGCCAGTGGTCCCAAATAACAACCCAGTTGGCAAAGGGCTATGTTAAGAGACTCATGTATTTGGGTGTACTCAGTTTGTTTTGTTTTTGTGTTGTGTTGTGCAGTGTATTGCGTTTGCCACTGTGAGACGCAGAGTTTTCTTTTCTTTGTTTCCTTCTCCTTCTTCTTGCACCAGAAGAGACGTGTGTGTTATATAATATACAGTAGTAATAAAGTGTGCCTTGTCGGTTGAAGAACACTTTATTGCTTGTGTCAGATTTTTCTTCTTTGAGTCAATGCTGGTGAGGCACAAAGAAATAATACCATTTTTAAAAAGGATAATTATTTCATGTTTATGCCACATCTGTTTTTGCACTCACATCTCCTTCACTTGATTGCACTTGATTAGCCAGAAGAAGAGCACCTACTGTCCAGGAGATTCAAGTAATATAGCATAGCTAACCATAGTACCACTGAGCAGCCCCTGATTCAACTCTAAACTGAAAACTCTATGAAAAGGTATTGTCGACCCTACAAAATAACATTTATTATATTTAAATTGTTTCAAACTGCAAGAAGTTTACATTTTATGTTCATAATATCCGCATTATGGGATTTTTGCGTGACGAGTTCCCCTGGGCCGAGCAGAGACATGGTAATCAAAAGAGAACCATAAAAATGTGTTTCTTAAATATTTGTTTGGTGAATCTGTGCTGCCTCTGCCTCTATTTTCATTTATGTGGGCTGAGGGACAAAGACATTACAAATTGCACTTTCAATGCTGCCACGCTCACTCAGCCATTGATGCGATTTTGAAGGTACCTTTCCAGCCTTTTCTCCCCTCTCCACTTTCTCCCTTTGATCCTGCCAGTTTTGTCAAATCACAATCCCTGTTCTTCCCCTCTTGTCTATTTTACTGGAGAAATCCTTCAAACTTCTCCTATTGTCATGAAACTTTAAAATGCAGTTAAGGAATAAGCATACTGATATTCTGCTAACGATTCCCACACTAGCAAACAATTTCACACTGACTTAAACAACACAATGGGGAGGGGAGCTTCCAGCAGATATGTATCCATCACTTTTTTGCATTGAAAAAAATTCCATTAGGACAGAAGATACTTTTCCCTGGAGTGTTTTTTTAGATATGAGTGATGGAAAATTGGTTAAAGCGAGCAGCTGAAAGCTAAAGGATCACAATTACCCCAGACACAACGTTTGGATGAAAGCTTTGAGAATTGTGGGGTTTTTTTTCTGCAAACCCCTTCCTTCTTCCCATCCTCCCCTTCCGCCTGTACACATCACATTTTAATATCAGACACCGAAAGAATAATCCATCTGTAACACAGGCATTGTCAATGACTTGCAATTTATGCCCGTCCTTCTCTGCAGCTGTTCATGTGCTTGATGGCGTGATAAATTAATCTTTTTCCATGCCACTGCATCAATTCTTTAAAAGAATACATTACAAATTGTTACAGACTTTTTGAGGTAGGTAAGGTAAACCTTTTTTTTCTATCTCCTCTCTCAGACATGAAGACAAATCATATTCTCAGATGAAGAGAAAGAAGCATGGAAGGAAATATAAGTAGGGAATTGACAGCTGAGAGCAGACAGCCACGAGAATGAGAAGGGATTTGTGTGGATATACTGGTCATAGAAGACAAGTCCGACACTCTTGTTCACTGGCAGGGATGACATGATGAGTAGGCTGTCTTTCCACAGCCTAGGAGAACCAACTTTTAGCCATCAATGGCTTGTTCATCTCAAAAACTACACAAACTGTTAACCACAGCGAGGACAGCACAAGAATGTTTTACTCTGTACACTGTCCACATACTTGAAGATCGAAATTCCCCCAGCAGCCTCTAAGAGTCAGCCGGCAAGACCATTTTACATTTCTGTCTCAAATGGATTATATCTGGTGTATTTAATACAAAGACAAATACAAAGTCTTTAAATGCATCTTTTATTATGATTAACACTTCTGTTTTAGCTTTAGATTCACAATTTATCTGTTGTTTTCACACTACAATATCTATTCAACAGACATAGCCTGTAGTGCATGATACCACACATGGTGCATGACAAACTGCAGCTCATAGATTTCCAACAGAGCAACGGATCATGTTGAACAAAATAAAAATACTTTTTGATCTAACTTTTTGGTTGTGGAGTGAGAAAAGAAAACTACACAGTTAATGTTAAACACATAATGTAACAACTTACACCTGACCCTGCAATGTCAGTAATGGTTGTTTAAAGCTTAAGTTGTAGAATTAAAGAAATTATGAATCAAGCCTGAGAACATTTGTTTATGTTTAAGTGATACTGTTTTATTGAATTGAATTAAGCTTACATTTGCATTTAGCAGATTATTTTATACAAAGCAACATTCAGTACAACATAAGCAGTTAGGGTTAAGAGACTTGCTTATGGACCAGGTTAGATTTGAACCGGTAACCCTCCACTTACGAGCCTGCTTGCTTAACTATTACGTCACCACCGCCCAAATTAAATATTACTAAAACCTTTATGCCATTAGTACTTAAGTATTGGTAATACTCTAAATTTGTAAAAGCATGATTTGATTTGATTGAGTTTTTTGGTAGCATATTGTATCACAATGCTTCAATCGTTGGATCTGAGAATCACCTATAGTACCTACCTACAGGTGTAATTACCTGAGTAACTCTATGAAGACAATTAATGCCAAAATGCAAGCTTGCTCACCAGATGAGTGATGGCTAATAATCATGCAAACAACTTCACATTATGTTTACAGATTAGGGCAACTCTCATAGTCATAGGGTGTGGTTTAGGGAAACAGTTTAAATGCTGATATGCTATCTTTAAAGTGTATAACAATGACTAATTATTACACTAACTGTTTCTTAGGAACGACTTTTTTTTGTTTTCTATTCATGTCAAAATTCGCTTTTCAATTTGTTGGTGAAACTTTCTCAAATGTAGAAGTGTTCCACTTTATCTATGCTGACTTCAGCACTTTGTATTGGATTTTGTGTCTTGAGTCACAAGACACAGCATCATTCTGTTTGAAGAAATGTTTGTCTTATTTTAACTACTTTTGTGCTCATGAATAATCCCAAATTAAAGCTGATATCGGGAGTCCAGCCAATAGGCTTTGACTTCCTGGAGCGGGCCACTGTCAATCAAAGTGAATGCGTGTGCACCGTCACAGCAGCAAACAAGTATCACTCTGTGCAGTGTCAGGGAGGAGCGCTCTGAAACTCCAGTTGCCCATTCACGTATAAAGCTTCAACTAAAACAAAACTTGTGGATAAACGTCTTCGTGACAGAATTCATCTCGGAGCTGCTTTTCAACGGTGGAGAGACTTGCTGCTTTTAAAAGGATTCCAAACGGACCAGGATTTGGCGACATTTCTCATGGACAGGTAATAAACATGTTTTAACCAAAAGTTATGGCACTCTAACAATAAATGTGTAGTTTTTGTAGTCATGCGACTTTGTTATGTTTGGCAATGCGCGTGCACAAACCTAGAGACGTAGCTTCTGGTAGATTGGCAGAGTCGGGGGAGGAAGTAGAGCTGTTGAGGGCGGGACATCGAGACATTCTCTCAAACTCCGGATAGCAGCTTTAAGGTGTGCTTTAATTAACTCAATGGAGAGATTTGTTCTGCCCTGTTGTCGCTCAGCGTGCCCTAATGGTTCAGGAGGTGGGCTTGTAACTGGAAGGTTGCTGGTTCAACTCTACTGCGGGTCATCACTGTAGGAGGTTAAGCAACAACAATACCTAAACCCTAACTGCTCCTCAGGGATGATTTAAAAGCAGAGACCAGATTTTGTCAATGTACCAGTACCTACAGTATATGACACTAAAGGTGATGTATCACCCATTTATCTTCAGAATGTTACAAGTTTCAAGCCAATTTTAGGCTTTAATGGTGAAGAAATGTGTGCTTGTTTTAAGTTTCTTGTCAAGTAAAAAAGCTTACCCATTTGCAGACTTTTCTACTTGATGCAAGATAAATTGATTGAATTTTGGATTACTTTGCTTATTTCCAGTACGGCTCTTTTTGCAGTGCATGGAACAGTAAATTATCATCAATATCTATACATCAATAAATAATTGTGACTCTGTCCCATGCTGGCTTTCTGGCTTTATTTTTCTTTGATGCCTGTGGAGACATGGAGACGCTGAGGTGTCATTTAGATGATGGACAACTGTGGAGGGTCATCTCATAGTTTGTGAGTCCAGAGAGGGACATGCCCATCTCCAGGTAGTCTCTCACACACTCACTGAGTACATATTTAAAGTATGGTGCTTGAAATACAATACACTGCTCAAATACATACCAACAAGGCTTGGTAATGTTATACTCTTTCAAAGAAAGTAACCTTAAACATGAGCCATATTCTGCTGTTAAAGTGCATGTGTGCACATTTACTCACAAAACTCCAAAACACAGTTTAAACGAACAGATTTACCGTAACACACTGTTCTAAAGACCAGATCACACTTGACAAGCATTCATTGAAACATAAATTCATGTTCACAAAGGAAAGACTAGCATGAAAAAAAAACAACATTTACTCATCCTATCTTTTTTCTCTGTGCTCCGTGTCTGATCGGCCTCTAATACATTTTGTCACGTATGAGTTAAATTACTTTAATGATTCAAAATTTAAAAAACTGTAATTTTTTCACAGTTTCCTGATGGCAGTTTTCCGGAACAACCTGGAAAGGACATTGAAGTGGAAATGTCCACATAAAAGCTGTCGTATGGTCAGGTCACTCTAATAAAGTTTAAACTTTGCCCAGTGAAGGTGTTCTATACGGCTTTACTGACCAGGTTCCAACATAGAACAATGTATTGTTTGAATTTATTTCAAAGTATATATAAATGACCATCACCAACATGAACACTTTTGACTTGTTCGTATTCTTTAAATTCTAATTCTGAAATGATTCTTTTTGAGGGAATGACTTGATTCTCACGTCACATCAACAATGACATCCCTTTTTATTCAAAGTCACAAAACCCCCAGTGAACATGCATTACTGTACATCTCCCAAATATACATGTACCTTTTAGCGTGTTTCAGCAATACAGGATGAACAAACAACAGGTAATGTGTGGGCATTGGGTGCATCATGACAACAGTCTTGTACATGTGACACGTTCATTAGTGTTTACAGGTACACTTCAAATACCTACTTGAAAGATTCTGCTAGCATTTTTTTTCAGTTTCACTCGGTAATACTGCGCTGTTGCAGCAGATGGAGCAGAGCCATGTGAGTACATAAACAAGTCATTTACCTGAAGCTAAAAATGAACACATTCATGACACGTGCTCTCATGTCACTGAAATGACACAGGATGTATCAGTCGCTGGTGTGTCAACCAGCGCTATTTTCAGGCATGTTTTTTTTCTTAAGCCCATCATATTTTGCTCTGGTTGTAATAACCAATTTCCCCTGTGCCGGTTCCCATGGAGACTTGGAAATACCACAGTGCAGGTGTGAGTGTGGAGGAAAGCAGGAAAGAAGAAGGTAAATGCCTCAATAATGGTTTACTAAGCCTGCCGCAGGACACACATCATTGTACAAACATAGCAGAAATCACACAGGTTAAACATAAAAAATAGAAATCATACTCAACAAAAGGGACTTATGATTTCATCACCACACAAACTTTGTGGGGTCAGACAACTCTTCTGGGACATTAGCGAACAGCACTGACTTTCTTTGGCAGGATTTCTGCTTGCAGAGCCTGCTGGAAGGCCCCTGTTGTGACCAAATTAAAGGATCTTCTTTTGTTTGACAAACTCCATGGGGGAGATCAAGCGTAGGCAGAAATCCTTTTGCTGCTGTTTCCAAGATTTTTCTCTCTCTTTTTTTTTCTATGGAAGAAAGTGTGCGAGGCAAAGTCGAGACGAGCCCCCCTGCAAAGAAGCAATTAAAACTCTGTCTTGTGAAGGTCTCTCTGCAGTGCCGTCTGAAAAGCGTCTCGTGGTCGAGTGAAATGGAAAATGAAAAGCTTCCATCGGTTGTTTGATAACAGTTTGTCACAAGTTCACAAAAAAAAGCAGCAGGCATGTGCAAGAAAGCAGACTCACCACATACGTGTCAATGATAAAATGCACACCACCCGAGCTTAAATCCATTCCACTTTAAAGAGACGTGCACTGATCTGGATTTTTCAAAGGAGAACAAGCATTTATAGCAAGAAAGTGAAACCACATTTTAAAGAAGAAAGGTGTATTCTAGCTTTATACCTTCTGGTTTAAGAAGTCTTAAGGTGCAAATACAGTAAGATGCCAAAACATTAAAGTTACCTTTGCAAATGGTCTGAGGTTTGGTGTTGTTTGTTGTTAACTGCAATTTTGTAAAGAAGAGTATTGGGGAGTATTTTAAACATTTATAGTATGTACAAATATTTTTGATGATTTAGCATGATGATACAGATTGTGTGCTGAGTGACATAAGAGAAAACTCTCCCTCGCCTGCTGCTGCCAGTTGGCGTCACGGAATGGAATTTTGTGATACAGAGGAGTGTGGGAGGGATGGAGGATGAGAGAGATTTCCAGAGGGGAGGGTGCATGATTGTAGCTCAGGCATGACTTCAGAAAAAGGGTGGTTTATAAAGAGCAATGCAGGCATGAGGCTTAATGGAAAGATAAAAGGATGCTCTATAATCATTGCCACTACACAACGCTAATGAAAATGCAGATGAATTTTTGTCTGAAATGTGCGGTAGTTTATTAGTACATTGCAGTAAATACATTAGATTGTTGCATAGGTGACGCAAAGTTTTGAAATGATTTCAGACTTCAAATGCAACCAAGTGTTTTTTGTGTCTATAATATTGCTATAAATTGACTGTTTGTGGGATGCCTTCACAGAGTAAACGCAGACAGCCACGGGGTAAGAGGGTACCATTACTGCAGCGTTGACATTGATTTAATCAAAGACTGTTCCTAATGCCTGTCATACATGTTCAAGTAGCCATCGTTATCATTTTGTACAGGGGCAGTGTACTATAGTGAAGCTAAAAATAGTGTCTTATTCCTCTAATAGTCTGTTCCCAGTATGGGATCTACAAAGGGTGATGCTAGCTTCAGAATCAGAATTCCTTTATTATTCCCAGGGGGGAATTGCTTTTGTTACAGCCACTCAGAAAGTATCACAAATAAAAGAATAAATGTTAAACAAAGACAAAAGAAAGAATAAACGTTAAATACGTGTATAATTAAGTAAAAGACTGGTAAAAATAAGGATTTGATACACACACATTACAGTAGTAAAATAATAATACAAATATGATACAGATTTTACAACAATAATAATACAAATACAGTGTAGTGTTGTGTCAAGACCACACTATCTGAGACCAAGACTTGCCCGAGACCAGAATGCACCAAGACCGAGACAAGCCGAGACCGAGACCAAGACGAGGACCAATAAACATTTTTTTTTTCAATTTAAATTTTTTTATAAATAAATAAAACTATGACAAGGTTCGACAGTTAAATAACAATCTCTCTTTAATTTAGTTTATTTTAAATGCATTTGACGGACAAAAAATGTGCCTGCAAAAAATTAACTAAATATTAAAATACTACTGCTACTGATAAATTCACAATTATTCTACATATTTGAAAACAAAATTTTTATGTCAGCCGAATGTACAGCAAGTGTTTCAAAGTATTTATGCCAAGAAATAATGATTCTCGATTCTGATTCTTTGAGTTTGGCAGGTCAACAGGTCACAGATTTCACAAGATACTTTTTTAGTTCAAAAATGCCTTTACCACAGGGCCATTTTTATGAATTCACTTAGTTTATATAGTTTAATTTGGTTGCTGTAATATAACTAGTATTTCAATTAACAAAGGTTTCCAGCTGTAACTGTAAAAGTGAAACTTTCTGAACTAAAACTACAAACAAGTTGCAGCAGTGTAAAAACATAGAGCTACAGGTAGATGTGAAACTAAATAAAACAAACTCAAACCCTGGAACAGTCATGTGACAAATCAATCATAGTTCTTGCTGAGAATTATTATATTATTCTGGATACAGTGGAAACAGAAACTATAAAAAATAGTTATATTGTGAACCTGTTTACATTGTGGGGAACATATTATATACATAAATGTAATTGGAGTCTAAAGCCACAAAAAAAACACCACTTTAAAAAGAAAATAGACTAATATAAGACCTCTTTACAGTTATTTGACTCATTCTGATCTAGTGCAACTCTGCGGCGATGATGCGCTGGTGACGACATAAACCAAGATGGCGGCGTCCCGGACTACAGCCGACATTATGTAATAAAGCCTTAAAAGACATGGATATAATGAAAAGAGTGGATGGACAGAGGCATAAACATGCAGACTTTCCCACGGACACACACGGACTTATTAAACACACACGGACCTCAGTAAACACGGTAAACGGAACAGGCTTCACCGCTCGGCTGGCACTAAGACCCAGAAGCAGAGTAAGTGCGTCCCCTATCCAGCCTTCACAGGCTGTAATATCACCAGTTTATCATTTTACCAGTTGTTAGAGCTACTGTCTTTACCAGGGAGATAATATTTATTCATGGTGATTGTTTTCTGGAGTTTTACTGGGATTTTTACCGGTGATTAGTTCATATCTCCCTTGCGCTCCGCCGTCCAAACTGACAGCGTAGCCAGACACACACATATGAGTGTGTCAACACAGGCCGGAGTCCGAGACAAGACCGAGTCAGAATGCTTCAGAGTCCGAGACGAGACCGAGACCTTTCAAATTTGGTCTCGAGACCGGTCCTCGACTACCACAATACTAACAGTTATCCCTCACTATATTTCAGTTCATCTTTCGCAACCTCGGTGTTTTGCAGATTTTTTTTTACAGTGCAATTTTGCATGCATTTTTTTTACAGCGTATGAACGCGTATTGTGGTTTGCGTCCTGATTGGCTAATGCTTCATTCACCCCCAGCGACACATCCAACTTGGATGTTTCACTGCCTGCTGAAGCGAGGAGCTGCACTCTTTTTTCTCCTCCCATAAATGTAAACCACAGTGAAAAAAGCCGATGTGAGTAGCGGCTAATGCTATCCTAGCTCAGTGCCGACTCGCTGATTCTCCTTCACGCCTAATCCTTCTTAGGTACGGTCCCGGTTATAAAGGCTGCGTTATACAGCTCCAGGTGGTCACACACAGTTTTCTACTCCATGGTTGAATGTGTGAACAGACCGGTGTCCCTGTTGACAGCCTGACATCATCGTCAGTAAAGACTCTGAATGCGTTCGGCATCAATGTCTGATCGCTAGCAGTGTGACTCTGAAGTGCTGTATGTTTGAAAATAGGAATCTACAAAGGATTGAACTTTGAGAGTGTTTAAACAAGAGATAAATGTGAGAAATGTTCATTCCTGTCTGAGAAAAGTGTATAAAGTGTGTGGTGAGGGGTTTTACCAGGATTAAAACATGTTTAATAATTGTAAAAAAATAAATCTGACTACTTCGCGGATTTTGCCTATAGCGGGTTATTTTTTGAACGTAACCTCCGCGATCAATGAGGGACTACTGTATACAAATATGATACAGATATTTACAACAATCAAGCTCTGAGGTTACAGTGATGAATTATACAGTTTGATCGCCACAGGCAGGAATGATTTCCTGTGGTGTTCTGTGGACAAGAATCTGCAGATTATCTTTATCCAGAATAGCCTATGACTTATTTTTGAAAGGTGGGTGATTTTTTTACAAGAATAATCGCAATGCATCGAAAAAGCAAGACCCTTACTTTATCTAGAAGGCCAAAATGGAAAAGTACCGTCAAGTGTTGGAAATTTATCAATGTTCACTTTATGTTATGGAATGATGTCGATTACTTTAACATAAACAAAACAAAATGTTGTCGTCTTCAATTGCCCCTAAAACAGTCAGTCAGTGTCTCTGTTACGCTAAGGGATCCAAGGAGCTGCAAAACGCTAATAAGAGATAATACATAGATATATTTTTTCATCGGAGGCTCATGCTTAGCTACTCTGGCGGGGTCCCTCAGTAGAATAAAAAAAACTGGGAATGAGCTTAATAGGTCATCTTTAATAGCCCAATAATACCCTAATAAAATCGCAGCACATGGGGCTCCTTTCATTTGCCTTTGAATAATGTGTTTTTGTTTCTATTTGCCATTTATTAAACCTCAGCAGGTGCACATCTCATTGCAGTTAATTTACTGTTTGTTTTCTACAGCAGAGATGATAAAATACAGTATATATTTTTATACAGTATATATTTTTTTACCTTACTCAAGAGGTCATTGGGCCAAATTAACAGTTTAAAAGCTACAAAGTCAGAAACCTTTGAGAAATATGGCACTGTCTGCTGAGCAAAAAGAAAAGTGAATATAGGATTGGGGCCATCAACTGTGGGATTTTTATACCCTAGATCAGACAGCTGGCAGTTTGGGGACCACATACTGCCATCAGTATACTACTGTGCAGTCCCCAAAATAAAATTCATCTAAAAACACAAAAATAACCCAGCAAGGATAAAAAAAAAAAAAAAAAAAGACAAATATCAAAACATACATAAACTGCAGAATTAACAAAATGCACAAAAACCTTTGTTCTTTCATATATACATTCTATTATGGGAATATTCCATTATGCTGTTATGTTATTATTATGCTATCCTTTACATGTTGATTTTGTTCTATCACATTGCAGCTCAGCGACTGCCAGTTGAACTCATCAAATCATTGAGCAGCGTGTTCATACTCTCACTGTCGTCTGTGACATACTTGTCAAGTAATCCCGTTATAGCCGGAAACTCCTTATTTTACCCCTCTTTCCCGCCATCTTCCCGTATTAGTATTTTCCCGTAAATATCCTGTATTTTAATGTAATAATAATTAAAAGATGCAGAGAACTGCCACCTGAAATGGCCTGAGTGGCAGTTCTCGCGAGATTAGTGCCGACAGCGGCAACAAACCCGGAAACAACTCAGAGAAGAGATGATGAATGAAGACGTTCCAGTGAAAAAAAACTAATAAATGGTGTGAATACATTGTGAAATGTGACAGAGAGTTTACCTTCCTAAAGAGCATCAGGATGTGACACAGTTACACTTTCTGTAAGATTAGTAACTGAGATTTTAACGTCTCCCACAATGGAAGGAACAAGTAAGTCAGAAACATCAGCCAATCCAAAGCTCCATAAATATACTCTGCTTTAAAAATTGATAAATGATGTAAAGTCTGTAATAAATAAGTCATTAGTGAATACCAGAGAACCACATGAGTGAGCATGAGAAATTATAAGAAAATATTTAATGAAAATAAAATGTTAATGTCTAACTTAAGACAAGAAAAGTGAAATTAACAGTAAATATGCAACTGTAAGTATATTAAATAAACACATCTTCTACACCCATTTATGTTATTGCTTAGGCTGTTTTATGATAGAAAACTATAATATTTCATACATCTATATGTATCAAAATACTAGTTTTAAGAGTCACTGCTTTTACTTCTCAGAACGGTATGTAAAGCTCAATTAGATGGATTTCATTTTTTCACATATTGTGCAGCTGTTTGTTAATAAATGTCCCCGTGTGGCATTTTTCATCAGCAAATTTAACACAGAATTGTCTTTCTGGCCAGACTTTATTTGATAAAATTATGTAGATTTATATTGTATATCACAATTTTGACAAAAGATATTAAGATATGAGTTTTGGTTCATATAGCCCAGCCCTAGTAGGAATGTTCACAGCATTTCACTGTTAATAAAGGTCGACCTACCAGATTCTAATCACATAATTGTATTTAGTAAGTGGTTGATAAGTGGGTATTTTAGATTTCTTGTACATCTATCTTAGAATATAAGCGATACTGGAGCTTGGTTGGGTCCGTGCGATGGCTCGTAGTGGGTGCCAGAAAATATTCCTCATTTCCAAATTCAAAACTTGACAGGTATGGTCTGTGTTCAGGAGTCAACAAAAACACTTAGAGAAGGAAGACAACCTTTGTACTGTTCAGCTGCTCAATACAGCTTCCTCATTTTAAACACAGAAAGCTAAATGCACTTTAAAAAACATACGCTTCAAAGTTTTGAATCATGCACTTTTAAAGTTTTAATTAACTGGTATATGTGTTATTTTTGTGTGTTCTTTATGTACCTTACTGTGCAATGGAATGGCTGGCTGTACAAAAGTAAAGTATGCTTACATCATTCTCCATCCAATTCTGTGTGTGTGTGTGTGTGTGTGTGTGTGTGGTGTGTGTGTGTGTGTGTGTGTGTGTGTGTGTGTGTGTGTGTGTGTGTGTGTGTGTGTGTGTGTGTGCGCACATTGTAATAAGCTCCTAATTAAAAGAAAAAGAACACAGAGTACTGTAATCTCACAGCCAGCTATATTTGTCTGGTAAATACAGCCTATAGTTTTCCTTCAGCTAGCTTTCATCCATTTTCCAGTCTTGCTTTCCTCTCAAAGTTGGATTCAATGTTCTGCATTATAAGCCTCAAAACAAGTTCTACTGAAAGAAAAAATTCATATTACTTCTTGCTTTCCATGTGTCTCGCTGTTAATGGATGGTGAGTGGAAGTGAAAAGCGGGGCCTTTTCCTCTTACTTTTCTTTGTCTCTATTACATCTGGCAAGGAATACATGTAAATTGGCTACAGAGGAAGAGGTGGAAAACAATTATAGGAGTGAAGCGCCCGAGAGAAATGAGTCTATTGCTTGACCTGTAATGAAGTGGAAAGTTGACAAGCCAGCTTTGTGCAACTCTAAATGCAAGGAAATGGCTCTTCCGTACTGTCAACCACCAGGAAAAGATTGCCAATTATAAGTGTTGGCCTTCCACGGTTGCCTAGTAGGCATACTGATGGGCAAGGATGGCCATGCATATATCAGTTAGACATGAATATTAATGCCAACATTTTATTATGATGTCTCTAACAAGACCTTAACAAACTATTTAGCTAGTAGTAGCTTATTAAATATGTCACTTATTAAACAATGAATCTACAAATATTACAAAAGTAATGTCAAAATAGGATCTTAAAGGTTTACATTACTAAACAATAGATGCTTTTCTATCAAACACCCATAACATCATCGAAAGAAAACCTTAATCATGTGACATGTTTTTTTTATGCTGTATAGGTGGCAATTTAATCTTAATCTTAATTAATTACGAACAACTGAAATAAGGAGCGCTAAAATGGGTTTGCACACAAACTGAGCATTGCGTTAGTTCAAGCAGGCATGGAAATCAAGCTCGCTCAGCCCCTTCATCTGTCAGTAGCTGATAACTGACAGCATCAATCCCCTAATTCAGTCAGTCATTCAACTGATCATGTTCCATGCTTCCTATTGGTTAGTTAATCTCAGTGCTGCATTTAAACCTTGGCAAGACACCAACTTCTGCACGCTTCTTCCTGGTGGGGGACCGCACTAAATAAACAATGTTTCCTCACCAGACAAGGAGGACACAGATTCACTTGACACCCTCTTTTGTTTTAGTTTGTTCTCTGTAATATCACCTCATTCCGTGAGCGATTGAATTTTTGTCCCAAAATAAACATATGCCATTGTTTTGCCGCAGCTTTCAGTTTGTGAAACACAAGAAATGTGGTGAGAAAGTCCATTTTTGGCAAGTGTTTTTGGAAAAACACAAGAAATCAAATTTAATCTTTAGCGTAAACCTGTTTGAAACTTTACTACAATGTCAAAAAGAGTGTTTTACAGCGTAGATAAAAACAAACTTTTAAGCGTCAATTTTTAACCTTTTATGCATTTATTTTTGAGCAAATGATTCTCTATTTATTGATCTAAACTAATGCCATATGATTATTTTTCAACTATATCAATAAAACAATATATATAATTCAAGAACGGACATTTCAGACAAGGAAATAAATTGTGTGTTCCTCAGTAGCGTGTGTGTCTCTCGTTTGCCACCAGAAGTTGCCTGTACCGGTCGTGGGATTGACTTGACCCAATCAATGTCTTTCTCTGTGGTCTCTGTGGAATTTGGTCCATGGTGGGTTGTGGGTGGTGATTTCCACTGACACAACTCCTCCATCCAGAACATCATAAAGATGTTCAATGGCGTTCATATCAGGCGGGTAAGGAGGCCAGTCAAACAGTGGTGATGTTGGTGGTCAGACAGTCTGAGTGAACCTGGCTGTGGGTGGACAAGAGTTATTTTGCATGAAGATCACATGACAATGGCCACGCTTACATGGGAGCTTTAATTCCTCTTTAAAAGTTAAATCCTCTTTGAACTGACCTTGTAAACCCTTAATTCCTAATACAAATGTAATTCATAATTAAACTTAAATCGAATTAGGGGGCTGGTTAATTTTGCATTTATTTCCGAATTGAATAATTCCTTGAACTTGTAAAAATGTATTCCGCTTTTAAGTTACAGCAATTCCTGTGGTTCTGCGCATGCGCGACTTGCATGCATGACACGCTGGTGACGACATAGTACAACATGGCCACCCGCACTAGAGCAGAGACAACTTTTTTAATCAGAGCCTTAAAAGACGTGGATATAATGAAAAGAGTGGATGGACAGAAGCATAAACATGCGGACATTCACACAGAGACAAAGACTTTACTCACACATCTGCGAATGGAACCGGCCTCATCGGGGCATGAAGCTCCGGTGCTTCATGCCCTGATAACGTGCGGATCATTATAAAGTAATTTTTTCACTTGAAGTCCTGTAGAGTGGAGATAGAGAAGTTGTTGCATTAACTGCTGGCTTTGATTGATCAACGTACGGTCTTCTATATTCTTCTCCGCGGAAGAAAGTAAAACCGTATGTTATTGTTGAGATGCTGCTTAAAAACTACAATCAAAATAAAAGTGAAAACAGTTCTTATTATGTGGTCTTCTATGTTGTAGCCCAAAAGAAAAGGTTTGTTGTGTGTTTTTTCCCAATAGACGTGATACGTCATGTACGCCCCCGTCCAATCAGAAACCTCCCCAACCCCAGACCGAAAGCGGAATTGAATAATGCCAAATCAACCTGTTTTCCCTGTAAACCTCAATTTGAAATGACTATTTCCATGTAAACACAAAGCAGAACACTTTAATTCTGAATTTAAAAACATAATGTAGCCGTGGCCAATGTTGGCAGATGCTGCGGCAATCGCGGCATCTTCACTTTTGACAAACCTCTTTTTTACTAGTTTTTTTATTGCCTCAGGTTGCACTTGAAAACAACACATATTGTGATCTCATGCTCCACTTTGGGGATTAATCAAGAAGTGGCTAAGGCACTGGACTTGTGGTTGTGCCACGTACACACGCTAGGAGTAAATGGCTACTACTCAACCCTTGAGTGTTTTTTTTTTTATTTTTCTACTTTTTATATTTATATTCAACAGGCTGCACACGTGTGCTTGTTGCGTTTAATGACCCTAAGTATACGAGGCCTTCACTATGGCTTAACAAAAGCTCACTAAAGCTCATGCATCGATAATGTGCTAATCGATGTATTACAAAGAAGTAGCCTGTCTGCATGTATTCAGTTAACAAAATAGAATTGGTTTTATTTTTTATAAATACAACTGTAATGCTACTTTCAGCATTAAATGCTAAATGTAATGGTTGCATCTCTTGTTATTTGTACTGATTGATATGCAGTCAGTACTCATCTCACCTTGTTTTCTGAACCTGCTTTTTCCTGTACAGGGTCACAGGGGACGCTAGAGCCTTTCCCAGCAGATATAGAGCATTTTTGGGTCAATCGCCGATCTGTGAGTTTAAGAAAACAATCACTGATCACCAATCCGATCATATGAATTCAGATTCATTTTTAGGTAACGAGTCAATCTGTGTATCATTTGTTCATTCGTTTTTCGTTATGTAACAAAAACGTGAAAAATTTAAAATAAAAAAACTCATTATTTGATATTTGTTTCCAAAACCAAAATGAAAAAACAGAAAATGCCTTGTTGTTCAAATTTTGTTTCCGTACAGAAAATGAAAAACGAACACCTTTATTTGTTTTCTCCATTACCGATTGGCCAAAGTACGTGACCCAGAAGTGCATTCTCATCCGACGCTAACGGCTAAGCTAACGGCAGTGCAGCAGAATAAGCCTTTTCACACTCTCGCACTGGTTCAGTTCTTCCGCATTAGGTCAAAGGTCAAGAGGGATAAACTCGCCATGGCTGACGGTGTAGGAAGCGAGTCTGACAGAGATGTAGATTATTTTTTCCATTGTAGCTTTGATTCCTTGAAAGTTTTTGCATAAACGTAGTATGGGTCTCTGAGGCAGAAAGACCGAGTTAGCTGCTAAAGCTAATGCTGCTAAAGCTAATGCTGCACACAAGCTAAAAATTCTGTTTTTTTCCTGACTTTTCAAACTGTTCCAGCTGATGGCGTTACTCCAGTTCTCTTATCGACCTGTCCATCTTGTGCACTTCCTTCAAGTTTTTAAATTTAATAAAAATAATAGCTCAATAAAAATAATCATGGACCTGCTTAGTGAATGGTGTACCTCGTAAATGTACCTTTTCAAAGTGAAAACTCATACTGTCCTTTTCACACTCGGAAATCTCGCTTGTCTCATCAATAATAAAAATAATATTAATACATTTTATTTATAAGCGCTTTTCAAAAACTCTTAAACACTTTACAGTTGTTAAAACAACTACACAAGTCAGAAAAAGACGACAACAATAAAGTAAATACATAACAATAAAAAGTTGAAAGCTTGGGAGGTGAGTGTGGAAGCAGAGGAGGTCTGTCGCTTTAATACTGCTTCTCCCATCGATTTTATAAAAGTGCTAGGTTACGTGCATCATTCCCGGGTAGAGTCCTAATTCACCCGCTAGTTCACCAGGTAGTCTGTGTTTTCATTCACCAGGGCCGTTTGTTTTCCGTTTTTAGTTTTCTGTACGGAAGTAAAATAGCTTGAATATGAAAAACAAGACGTTTTCTGTTTTTTCATTTTGGTTTTGGAAACAAATATCAAATAATTAGTGTGTTTTTTTTTTGTTTTTTTTTCATGTTTTTGTTACATAATGAAAAACAAATGATACAGGGATTCGAGTCAACCAATTTCTTTCAGTTATTCCTGATACAAAATATAACAATACCATTTTTTGGGACCTAAACACAGCTTTGTGACTCTGAATGGAGTGGATTAGTTGTTAGAGTGTGTCTGTAGGTGCGAATGAATGCACTGCTCGCTTGACTAATGTCCTGAGTGAGGGAGTGTGTGACTGGAGCAGATCAATTATAAGCTGTATGCCGTTTTTGATTGATTGGCAAAATAAACGTTGCAGCTGTTGAATTAAACCGGAATCCCATGTCATACTCAATGACTGCTGTGAACACAACACTGGAACTACGTGAGGCATCCATCAGCATTAGCATTAGGAGCAAACACATACTTCCTGACTGTGGCAATCGCAAAACCTGTTGTTGCTTATAGTCCGTATTCACAGGTGCACAGTGGAGGTGGGACGCACACACGCGCGTGTCCACCACCGCCCTGAAACGGACAGAAGTCTCTGGTATGTAAGCGAAAAAAAAAAACGAAAGTGTCTATTTGTACGGTTACCGTGCAGACAACCCCCCGTGCTATTGGTATGGTTACCAAAGTAAACGTACGTAGCGTTTTAGGATTAGGATTAGGTTTAAGATTATGGTTAGGTTATAACCCAATATCGCAACAATTTGTAGTGTTACAGTTAGTGTTAGGTTTAGGGTAAGGTTTATTCTTAGTCACGTGACCTAAACTGGCCAAATAAGGGCGCTGCGTACAGATAGAATGTCGGTATATTGATACGGCAACCATACAGATAGCCACTGCCGAAAGTAAATGGGAGCACATCGCCCCGTTCTAGGACTCTCACCTTTAACATGCTCAGGCTAAATAAACTAAACAAGCATGCACACTAATACAAACACACACAGGCGCTAACAGCAGACGCTACCCCTGCTTTCAGAGCCGGAAGACTGGGAGAGAAATCCGGCGCTCAGTTGCTTCGCCCCAACAGAGAGACATTTTTGCCGTTTGCTCATAGGTTTGTACCTTTGTGCACAAATGTGAGTGAAATAAAGCTGTGTCACACAAAGCAAACAACTCTTCAGTGTAAATTAGATGATAAAACAATGCAATGGGAGCATCTACAGAAAGTTTCATCACGACTATGACGTCAACGATTTGATCGGCAAATTAAGACATTATGGCCCATCACATTAATTACATAAAATCCAAAATATCTGCCAATTTGATATAGCAGATAAAGCCTACAAAAAATACACACATTTATTATTACACATCTATTATTTTAAAAGGTTGAAAGTCAATTTTCTTAGATGTGAGAGAGAAACTAAAAACAAATTATTTAACTGTGAAATAAACCAATAAAAAGTGCATCCTAAACTTTACCTGTATATACATTGAAGTGTATAAAAATCTAAAAATATTAAAAACCAGTAGCATTAATGCTAACTCTACATCTTTAATCAATAATAAAAAATCAGAGCATTTGGTGTAAACCTACTTTTAAAAATATAACTTAAAAAAATAAATTAAAAGAATAATGTAAATAAAATGTGTAAAATTCATTTTCTTTTACTTCAATCTTTTTCAAAAACAGCTCATCTTCAGAGTTATTTCCTATGTCCTATGAAAATGTATTTAAATGCACATATTTTTGTTTTCCAATTAACTATTTACAATAACACATTTATGTTTCTACTTTTGGCTTAAGTCAAAATTTGTAAAAAGAAATTAAAAAAAAAAGAAAAAGATTTCTGAAAAGAGAAACGAGGCTGAAATCAGTAAATTGAGTGAAAAACGGAAATTTGTCACCAATTAGCACGAACAGATCCGTTACACCACCTAAAATAATTGCGTTTCACCAAAAAGCGATTGTGACAAGCCGCCTCTGGAGCCTCGGAGGGAGGACAGAGAGCAGCAGGCAGCCCGCTGTCACATCCGTCCCTCGGTGCTCAAAAGTTCACACGCAAACACACACACCCTTAGTCCCTTGATGCTCAAAGTATTTTTTTGTTTCTTTTTTGTAAGTGTGTGTGTGTGCGTGTGTGCGTGTGTGTGCGCGTGCGTCTGTGTGTGCACGTGTGTGTGTGTGTGTGTGTATATGTGCGTGTGTGTGTGTGTGTGTCAGCAATCAACCTTGGGTCTCAGGATCCCACCCAGGCCTCAGTCACATTGTGTGTGTGAAAGTCCGTCTGTGTGGCCAAAAATAATAATAAATAAAACAAAATAATTAATAATTTAGATCTACCTGGGGCATGATCCACAACGTGCCCTCACTCTGCCTTCACTGCCCTCACGTTCCCACACCATAGACATGCTCATGCTACTGCTCGTCGCTTAACTGCTTGGGATGGGGGTACTGCAAAAACGTCAGATAAATACATCCAGGATAAAGGAGAATGCGTGGTTAAACAAAGTCTGGTCGCTGCTATTTTGGATAAATTGGTTGCACGTTTGCTGAGGCAGGATAAAGAGACGAGACTTAGTGAAGCTGGCTGTGCGTGTTAGAAAGAAGTGTTTTAGCTCAGTGGTAGATTTCTTGCCTCCCTGCGGGGGAACCAAGTTCTAATCCCGGTTAATTAAATTTTCTAAACTTTTTTTTTTTTTGGTGAATTTTCCCTCTGGGAGATCAATAAAGGTTTATTTTATTCTATTCTATTCTATGATAAACATGAAAAAAGCATGTCAGAATAATGTGAAACCCATCAGATCCAATAGTACGGTATCCATTTTCTTATTTTTACTTTTCAGTGTTGGTGTTTTATTAATAAGGAAAATATTCCTAATAAACCATCTGCCTTCTAACTTTCATTGCTCAAATATAGTCTTTTTATATGTTATTTTTGTATTTATAAATAAACTATGATAATAGAAATATTAAAACCAAAATTCAACGGACAAATTAAATGACTATTTATATTATTTAGGTGAAGAAACATGTATAAAAACCATGGACATTGTGTAAAACACTCATTTCTCACAACACTGACAGCAGAGCCACAGCAGGGATAACTTTATCCTGTAGAGACTAAATCACCATGGTTACAGGTTACAGGTTAGCTGTAGAGGCTAAATCACCATGGTTACAGGTAACAGGTTAGCTGTAGAAGGCTAAATCACCATGGTTACAGGTTACAGGTTAGCTGTAGAGGCTAAATCACCATGGTTACAGGTTACAGGTTAGCTGTAGAGGCTAAATCACCATGGTTACAGGTTACAGGTTAGCTGTAGAGGCTAAATCACCATGGTTACAGGTTACAGGTTAGCTGTAGAGGCTAAATCACCATGGTTTCTTGTCCTGGATAAACTTGGCTTTCGTTCAACAAACTTGGGGATAAGTTTATCAAAGACAGTCGATTTTTCCAGGCTTTATCATGAAATTCTTACCAAGAATCTTTTCTCTCTCTACACTATAAACAGATCTCAATCTTCTCTGTAACAGATAATCATACTGTAAGAGGTCATAAGCTAATTAGGGTCTGATAAAGTACTGTCAGCACTCAGGGTTCTCGCCTGCGCTGTTGAGCGTATAGGGGCCCCCGACATTGTCATTTTGCTCCCCTACGGAGCAATGGTGCCCCCTACGTTCTGTTTTCAGCAACGTAGGGGGATTTTCTGTTGTTTTGTTTCCTTTTTTTAGTCAGTACCGTCATAAAAATTGTTGCACACTTGGACACGAAAGGGACTCCCAGATGTGCACGGGTTGTTTTAACACTTTTTTAAGTCTGAATAACCGAGAAACACATTCATCAGCCGCACCATCTTTTTAATACAGCCACTTGGCTCGGACGATCTTGTCTTTACCTGAGGACCCTTGCAGCCCTTTAGCTGCCCACGATGCTGCCTGTGTGCATCCTCTGCTCATGTAACCGTAATAACTATCCATGTGTTTAGGCTCCAAGGAGTGCGGATAGTCCGGACCCCGATGTGCGTGGAAGCTCAAACGTACCGCAGCATGGAAGGGCCCTGCGGCGAAGGCACCGCCCCGAGCCCAACTCGCCGCTTACCGGGGCCATGGATATGGTTACCTCACTGAACCCTCTCCGCCGGCACGGACTGTCCTCAGTGCGTCTCAACACGGGGACCGGATCACGACAGTTGGCGCAAGGGGTCGGTGGTGATGTCGGCCACCCACAGACCGCTGTGTAACTGCACAGCAAAGCTTGTTGATCAGCTCCTTTTCTTACGCAATAATTTGAAAGTGAAGACAGCAATGATGATGAGTAGCTGCACATTTGTCTCAGCACTTACAGTCCCTGGCACGAATAATTCATTGTGTTCTTTTATCCATCCACCTTTTATTTAAAAACCCAAATTCCACAAGTGTTATGAGAGCTGATATTATAGGTTTTATGTTTTTAAAGCTGCTTTGATTGCGCACAGCAAAATGTTTAGTTTCTTGTGGGATTTATGCTGCTCATTTAAGTTTTGTTTGGAAGTCTTTATTTTTACTGAATAAGATTTTGTGTTAGATCAGAATAAATTAGCTGAGCAAGCTAATATTTTAGTTATTTTATGTATATTTATTTCTTTTGTAATATGATTACTGTTGGATTTGGTGATTTGATATAAATAAAGATAATAGTGATACATTTGTTTGGTTGCTTTAATGAATAGATACCGACACATATACCGTGTTTAAAAGTATGAAACAGCCACAAAGTGAGGAAAAGAAAAAAGATGCATAAAAATTTGTGATAACCGTTAAGATCATGATAATCGTTGAATAATCTAATTGTAGCACCCTGAATCAAAAACAAATCGTGAGGTCCCTGAGATGGCACACCTGTAAAAGTAAGGCAGTAACAAAAACAAAAAACACTTTAGCTTTACTTCACTAATTTTGGCCCTCAAAGAGTTATACATTTAAAAACATTTCCGCTCCAACAACGCTGACTCGTGCACCGTGCCCCCTATGCTGTGAAAAACTCCTGGTGAGAACCCTGCACAACACCTAACACCAGATTTGTCCTTGTTAACAGAACTGCTGAAAATCCCTGAGTCACATACAGCTGGTGCTACTGCAGCTCTTGGGATGTAGTGCTTGCCAGATTCAACATGAGGTCCCTTTAATTTGCTAGAAAGTCTTCCCAGTACAGCACTGATTAAATATCAATTAATCACATGCAGGTATGGCCTGGAGAATGTGTGTGGTTGTGTAAAAGTCTGCATCTTTTGTAAGTTTTAGCATTTGAGGGGGGCACTAGTTTGAGCTCAGCTGGCTCTGAGTGGAATTCACAAATTGTGAATTATGATACCTGTGCAATTGTGTGATTGTGTCTGTGTGGAAGGTGTGGGTAGGAGTTCTTTGTGTAGGTATTGCTGTGTGTACCCTTTTCCAGTATATTGAACGGGATATCTAACTCCTTAGTTTTTATTTATTTATTTATTTTTATAATCTCAAATCTATTTCTTACCTGCACTCCAGAGAGAAAAATCCATTCACTCTTGGTTTTCCATTTCCCTTTGTGTTTTTTTACTTTTCTTTTTTCATGCACAAAATGTTACTCAGCCCTTTCTCTCCAACAAGAATGTTTTCCAGCGTGTGATTGCCATCACATTTCAAATTAGTTTGAACTCATCTACCATGCAAAATAAACACAACATGTCAGTCAGAATGACATGTCATTCAGCACGATACTTATAAGTTAAGGAAGATGTATTATTGTGCTTCTACTTGTAGAGATAATGTGTCTAATCAGAAAAGTTACATGCAGCCGGGGAGGAATCTCCCAGTGTTGTTCTATCCGCACCACAATGAGAAAGCATACATGCAGAATGTTTTTTTTTTTTTTTTTCCTGTTTATTTATGTGAGCTTATGTCCTCTCTTTTGCATATTGACCATACAGAACACACACACTGCGCTTATCATCACTATACATGTGCTGCTGTCTGTCCATGGATTGGTTGACAGTCAAAAAGCCCCGAGATGAAGGAGTCATGATAATCTCGCACCCTTTGAAGGTCGTTCAGTGAAGAGGAAACATTTCTTTTGTCTCTATAAAAGCAGACCCCATGCTGTCATCTTCCTCTCTGCTACTCATCATCACATAGCTGTGACAGACAGGACTCTGACGTCTGCAGCTCAGTTCCCTTTTCTGCTGTTACAGGTTGTGTGTGTGTGTGCGTGTGTGTGTGTGTCTGTAAATGCATCTTGATTGACAACCCTCATAAGGGATAACTTAATGGCACCACCTCCTAACAATTAGAAGTCATCAAGGTCCCCAATTGAAAGTGGTTAATAAATAATGTATAAGCACAGTAATACCACATAATCTGGATATCAAGAAGTCAAAGGTGGATGCATTATTAATGGGGCCAAATTGGACTTTAATAACTGTTTCACTGAATCCCAAACCACAGCAGAATTCACTTATGTTAATATGCCTTTATTATTAATGGGCAGCCATCTTCTAAAATGTTAACTGACTGGGCTGCTCCAGAGGCAGTTGCAAAGATTGACGAGCCTCGTGTCTGAGGACTAAGGGGTGGGTGTAAGGGGGGGCTTGCTTATTTATTTATTCACCAACCTGTAGCACGTCGGCCCACATCATTGTGTCAATAATTCCCTGGTAAAGCCATTAGGCATGATCACAGAGGCCCAATTAACTCTGCAATGCGCAAGATGACAATCGTACATCATTAGCCCTATAATGGCATGCAGTGCCACAGCCTCTTTAGAAACAAACATCAAGGCTATTACTGAATTTATATGCCATTGTCGGCGCTGTTGATCCAACCATTCAGAGTTGTGCTCATATGCTTTGTTGAAAATGTGCAAGTCAAGTGTTGTGAGATTATACCAAATGTATTTTAATGGACTTCAGGAATGCGGGGGATAGGGGAGGGAGTAAAATAAAAACACATTCATTAAGTCATAGCTGTGATGATGAAGTGTGAGCACGCTTGTAAAAAAGAAACACTGTATTAAACACAGATACATATGTGTGTAGGTACATTGTGTGGAACATATATGTGTGAAAAGTAGGCAAAGCACTAATGTGTCCAGAAAACTGCCTGGTCATCCTGATTGAAATTCAGCCATTCCTCTCCTCAGTGTGAGCTCACTGTAACTTCTGAGACAATTTGGTGGAAGCATCTCCGAGGGGAACTGATAGACTGGCTAATATGTTCTCTTATGGTATTTGCATAATGTCCATGGTGCATTGCCAGAGCGCTGTTCTGCTCCAGTTCCCTCTTGTAATATATCTGGCAGCACTTCTAAAATGCAGTTGTCGCTGCCACAAATGAGATGGCAAGACTCTGACTAGAATATCTAAGAAAACACAGTTTGAAAAGTATTGTTTACTATCTGTTTTTGGACCATGTCCTGATCAAATCAACTTGATTAGATCAAACCATTTTGTTTTCTCCGCAATCATGACCAGACCTATTTTATGGAGTCCTATCAAAAAAATTCAATGCTGAAAATAAAACACTATGGAACCTTGACAGGAGAGCATATGGCTTTACTTTCATTGACACAGCAAATCAGTATCATCTTCAAACTCCTCTGCCCTCACCAACCTCCAAATGCAAAGGAAAAATCCACCTCTGTGTCACTATTACATGAATCATGTTTTGGATGATTCTTGTGTGTAAATTTCCCAATTATTTGTATTCAATTATGTTTTCACCTTAAAACAAATAGTATTCTCATTACTCACTGAACCACTTTATGCCAATGTATCTCAGTATCATCCAACTATGAACCATTGATGCCTCATCCTTTTCGTTTCCACAGTGATTCTCTCACATCACTTTGTACCCATCTGTGAGGGACCAAACAGAAATGGCTCAATAAACCATGGTGTGATTTCCAAAAATATACTTTATAACATTTATTCTCACATTTAAAAAAAAAAAAACACTACAATGGGAAATTGCAACCCAAAAATCAATTTTAAAAATTATTTTTGGGTGCAAATGGTACAAACTCCATTTGCTTCTGCTGCTGCGCTATGACGGGTAGTCTGAACTGTGGCTGTAACAAGGAGTGGGAGATAGACAGCAGCATGTCTTTCCTCAAGAAAGGAAAACCAGGTTTCCCAAAATCACAAGAAAAGAAAGAAGAAGAGAGAAGGTCAAATGAGGGAAAGCAACCGCCACTATATTCAATAAACCACTAAAATATAATAGAACAGATTTTAAAAATACAAGCATTGGGTATGGAGTTGTAGTAAAACAAAACTTAGGTAAAAACATTACACACATCACACACAATACATATCAAATAACTGTATCCTGTATTTTCTCAAATATAAATCTAGTTCATATAAAATGCAGTATAAAAATATCTAAGGTGGCGCACTTGTCAATTTGTGCACTAATCATGTATTTGTAACACACTTTAATAAAATTTAAAACAGCAAACACAAGACATTTGCGATATTAAAATGGGGGTGACGAGTCACAACCCGAAAAATGTTTGGAACATCTGGGTTATTGTGAAGAATTAAGAAAGCTTATATAATAATGCAAGAATACTAGTATAGTTTTCAGGTGAAACATAACTTACAGTAGGGGCCCAACAAGATGGTTTGTACCCAGGGCTCCAAATGTGGTGCTACACCCCTGGTACCACCTACAAAACGGCCTGTAGTGTTTGGAAGTCATAATTATGGTGTGACTGTTAGACTATTGACTAAATACCAGAGTGCACTGTCAATGTGGCAGGAATTCAATGAATGTTACTTTGTGAAAAAGTACGCATGTCATTATTGTCAGATCAGGAGTTACAAACAGTTGGGATTTGAGCAGTTTCAAAAGTGAACTACTGGGGCTGGGACGATACACTGAGTTCACGATACGATATGATAGACAATACATGTATCGATATTTTGGTGAGGAAAAAGGACCAAAAAAACAACTATGCTTTTATATAGCTTTAATTCTGGATATACTTCTGAGTATGACTTTTTCAACTAAATAAGCATATTAAAAAAAATAAAAAAACAACCATAACAGGTTTGTAGCAGATTGTGGAGATTTTTTTATCTGACATCCACCCCCTCCCGCCCACATCCCACAATGCATTCGTACACCCGATGACACAAATTGTGACTATCTTGCCATATGATATATCATCCCACTCTTATTTACTACCAATCAATTTATACATAGTGTCATATTTGCTAGTATTTCAACAGTTAACATTTGAATCATTTATTGTACTTCTTGCAACATTGACCAGAAAGCATGTGAGTGCACTGTAGTGTTGTCGGATAACCCTGCAGGTTTCCCATCAAAAAAATGTACAAGTAAAATTGCGAAAATGGCCCAAAACCTCTTGGTACAAATAGGACATAGAATTCAGAGACTGTAATTAACTCACGTTTTTGAACAGTGGAAAGTTCACTGTATTGTTCTTGATGTTGATCGTCACAAAGCCCTTAAATTCATTTTTAATTGTATTCAACTGATGTTTAATAGGCTTGATGATCAGCTAGTAATTGATTTAACTCTTAGCCTCCTCCTCTGTAACTCCCTCCTCATTACTCATCTTGCCTTGTTGCTCAGTTGGCTTTGCTTACAGTGTCAGTGGGGAAATCCAATCGATTAAGTGGGTGTTTTCTGCCCCAGATCCAAAAAATTGCCAGGATTTGAGGAAATAGAAGAAAGCAGAGGAAAGATATTTACTGTGTGGGGGATAGTGTGTGACAAGTCTGGGCTGCTTTAGAAACCTTTTACGACTTTTTGACATTCAGTCAATGTATTGGCAGCATTTGTCGGTACAGTGCGGCTTTGCTGGGAGTCGTGAGATGTCAACCCTGGTTGACCTGTCAGGCTTCGATTCACTGTCAAACCGACTCACTGCAGGTGAGCATTAAAGACAAGCTTCTGACAGTGAGGACACTTTTAACAACATCATATACTCCACAGGAGTTACAAGCTGTAAAACATTCAACTTATTTGGGCACGTAGAAAGCAAATATATAGGATTACCTTGTGTTGAGTTTGATAAAAGCTTTCAATCATTAATAAAGAACAAGACTCTGGGAATATGTTTAAACCTTAAAGAGGGGTTTATTATGTAAAATCGACTTTTTTCAAAACTTATATCATGTTACTATGTCATTCCCTCATTAAAACATGTCTGAAGTGTTGCCTTGGCTCATTCATGTATGTTTGAGTAATCTTTAAAAACTGAAAATAAAATATTGTGCCTGAAAAAAACACGATCCCCCCCCTTAACAATACCTGTAAACAATTAGCATTAATCATTGCAGAGCTACAGCTGAGTGTTTTTTATTTATTTATTACCAAACCCACATAGTAGGAAAGTCAAGAAATCTGTCATTCAAACTTTCCCTAAAGCAATGGTTCTCAAACCCTGACAAATAACACATTTTCAAATGTATTGAACAAACAGGGAACAAGTAAAATCCTATTTCACAATTAATCAAAAACTAAATTAATTGATTCATCTGCATAAAAACACATTTAAAAGTGCAGTTGTCAAAAATACAAATAATAACAAAACATTGTTTGCATTCTTTGCCAAAAAGCTCAAGAAAACAAAAAAGGAAATTCATTGCACATATGAAATGAATTAACAGGGAACAAGTAACATGTTTCATATCACAAGTAACATACAGTGGTGTAAAAAAAACGTGTTTGGCTTCTTCCTGATTTCTTACTTCTTTGCATGTTTTCCTCACCTAAATGTTTCAGATCAAACAAATTTAAACATGAGTCAAAGATAACAAAAGTAAACACAAAATGCATTTTTTTTAAATTAAAGGTTTTATTAATGAAGAAGAAAAAAATCCAAAGCTACATTGCCCTGTGTGCAATCAAGTGTTTGCAAAAACTTGCAATGAGTCGTTTACAACGCTGTGTTCATAGTCATCAGGGTCTGCTGGTGTTTATCTCCTGCTCTCAACAGGCACTAGGTGCGGGCACACACTGGACAAAGAACCTGCAAACTCCACAAGGAAAGAGCCACGTGACCACCCTGGTGTTGTGATGGAGACATGCTAGTACACCACTGTCCTGCCCCATATGATACAGTATATATATAATATATATATATATATATACTTTTAAAAATAAACAATCATGTCAAACATTGTTTTTATTTTGTGCTAGAGATTATCTTCATCCTACATTTTCCATTAAATATAAAATATGTAGAGGACTGACTTCTTTTTTGTAGGTCTTGGTTAAAGTAGATGGTTGAAGTACATTATCAGGTTTTTTTTTTTTTAAAAATGGGACTTTTTACTGTCAAACTCACTGTGAGCAGCAACAATTGTTTAGTGGCTAGGTTGGTGGTTTACCAAATACAGGAGGATTTAAGAAGGGATTAAGTGCAGACTAAAAAAAGGTCTTTATTAACCTACAAACATTGTGATTGAAATCACGTTGACTGACACTGTGGACCTCAGGTAGAATAAGATATCGTATTAGCAGCTACAGTCTGTTATACGCTTCACATTAATAAAATCGCTCTATAAATCAAACAAACACGTTTACTTCTTGTATATTTAGTCCAAAATGTTTGGGGTACCTTAACATTTGTGATCATTCTTCTTGCTCAAAACAAAAGCTCCTGATGTGTATTACAAAATATCTTCTCTTCACATCACTGATTAAGGTGCCTCTCAGAAAAAGTCATGTCTTAGAATTGACTTTGATTATTTGACAATCTCTCCTTGAAAGATTTGGTTGTTTCATTTCTACTCATCTATCAGTGTTTACATTTATGAACCAATAATTTATAATCTGTTGTTCGCAGCTGAGAGGGAATCAGTGGCCATGATGTTTTTTTTTTAATTCAAAGTTATTCCGATATAAATCATTCAGAATTAGAGTGTTCTGCTTCGTGTTTACATGGAAATAATAATTCCCGAACTGAGATTTACATGGAAAACCAGTTTATTCGGCTTTAGATAATTCTGCTTTAGGTCTGGGGGTTGGGAAGGCTCTGATTGGACAGGGGTAGAACATGACGTATCACGTCTATCTTGAGAAACACACAACAAACCTTTATTTGTCGGCTGTAACACAGAAGTTCACACATAAGAACTGTTTTCACCTTTATTTTGATTGTAGTTTTGAAGCAGCAGCTCGACAATAACACACGGTTTCAGTTTGGACCACGGAGTGGAAGGAGATATGAACTAATAACCGGTAAAAAGTCCAGTAAAACTCCGGAAAACAATCACCAGGACTAAACAGTTGCTCCCTGGTGAAGATAGTAGCTCTAACAACAGGTAAAATGATAAGCTGGTGATATTACAGCCCGTACATGCAGTACGGGATGCCAGCCCTCCGATGAAGGCTGTTCCGTTTACCAAGGTCTGTGTGTGTTTAATGAGTCTGCGTGTGTCCGTGTGAAAGTCTGCATGTTTATGCTTCCGTCCATCTACTCTTTTCATTATATCCGTGTTATTTAAGGTTCTAATTAAATAGTCTGGGCTGGAGTCTGGGCCGCCGCCATCTTGGATTATGTCGTCACCATTGCTTCATCGCCGCAAGTCGCGCAAACGCAAAACGATCCAAATTAACTTAAAGTGGCTTTAACCAAGTTAAGTGTTAACAAGAAAAAGGAATTATCTAATTCGAAATTAAAAACAGAATAAACCAGTTACTTAATTTGGTATTCAAATTAAGTAACTGGTTTACTTTAATTCCTCTTTAATTCCATTAAAGAGGAATTAAAGCTCCCATGTAAACGTGGCCAACGTTCTCAGGATAAGAAAGTAAAAAAATCTAAGGTTACACAGCAAATCTGTAATGGGCAAAAGTTAAACAAATAAGTGAAATGTTGTATTATTGTTGTAACATTACAATTTAGATTCTTGGAGAGTAGCACAAAACTCTCTCATGACCAAGTCTCTCATTTGAAACAGGTATTTTAGGGGTTTGGTTGACAGCCAACTGTTTTTGTCCTCAAATAAACACATGCACAAAGCGTTATAGTTGTTTACTAAAAATTTATATCACGTTTTTTGTTTGAATTTGTCTGAATTCATTCAGAACTCATGTGGTCTTATGCTTTGATCACATCAAATTTGTCAGTGTGTATTTACGAACATTAATGCCATCCCCATATCTGATTGATAAAGGGTAATTGTATCTTTAAGAGATGTATAAGCTCTTATCCTGTCTCTTTGTCTCATCCTTTGGTGTTCCATTGCTGTCTCCTAAACTTTCATTTTCTGTAGCCTTTTGTGCTTGTTGCTCTTCCTTTCAGAAGAGATGGAGATGGTACGGGGGAGGTGCCAGCAATGTCACGGCTGAGGAAAGCTTATCCTGGGTAGAGGGTCCTGTGTATAAAGTCAATCAGTGCGGTACGAACCCTTGATTGCCATTGACATTTACTGGGGGCCCATTTCCAATTAATCTTGAAGGGCCTCCACCTCTTGAAGGCTGATTACTATTCCCCCCACCCCCATCTCCACCCACCCACAAACTGGCTAATTTGTAATTGGCCATGTGTCTGGAGGATGAGGCTCCACTTTACATATGATTGAGACATGGGGGAAAGCAGATGAATAAGGAAGAATACTGGCTTTATTGCAGGATGTTTCATATGTACAGATAGTAAAAATACCTATTTGTATGCTATATTCATTCTGTTTTGTGTTGAGTTTACACTCGTGAAATACATGCTGTCCTAGTGGTTAAGGAAACTGAGCTTGTAATCGGAGGGTGGCCGGCTGAAGTCTCTCCCAGGCCAACACTGTGAGATCTTGAGCAAGTCCCTTAACCCCCAACTGCTCCCCGAGCGCTGCACCATGGCTGCCCACTGCTCCTCAGGTAAATGTCAAATGCAGAGAACACATTTCAAGTATGTACCTGTATGTAGATGAGTTAGAGTAAAATTAAATTACTAAATATCATTATAGAAGTATGTCATCCCTGTTGCTTATTGGAGTGCTGAAAATAACATCATAAGCAAAGGTAAAAGTTGGAGCCCTAATTGTTCTCTTCCTATGTGAGCCTTTTTAGGCAGTGCAGGTTGATTCACAATAGCTGTTCAAAATATCTGTGCTATAAATGTCAAAAATGATTTGGTATCATATAATGTATTCTGCCATGAATCCCGGGGATGGACCCTGCCAAGACACTGTGACCCCATGCTAAAGGGCTTATCAAAAGTCTGTCCTAAAGGGCTGCAAACATTGCAGGTTTTTCCTGTACTGGGAAGCTCATTAGCAAGCTTTTGGAAGATCTGCATGTGTGGGATTGTGGCACCAAAGCACAGAGAATGGCTAGCAAAAGAAATGGATGAAAATATATAAATTAAATAAAACATTATTTACAAAGCTGCAGATTATTCAAAACCTATATTTTGTAGAATCAAAGTTACCAAGCAATAAACGTAAATTACTCTTAGATACATAAATGTCAATGTATTCACAACTAAACATCTTTTTTGGAGATTATATGATTTCAGTTTCCATTCTTCCATAGTCAATTTTGTTTTCCCTTCTCATTCCCATTATCCCATACCAGCTGCTGGAGGCGGAGCAGGGATGTGGAAATGGGATTCCCAGACTGCCCATTCACCCAAACCAGCCTCTGCACTTGCTTGATAACACTGTCCTAGCCACCACCTCACAGCACTCCACCCCCTACCCTGGGCTGCCTTGCTCCACAGGCCTGTGCCCATAGCGAAGCCACCCAGGAATCTTATCTTCGGCGCAGGCTCATTTTTGTGAATGTGCATGTGTGTGTGGCATGTGTGGGGCTGTGATTGTGTCTTGTTTTTAAGGAACAATCTTTCTTCATTTCTCTGCAGGTCTTTTTCTTCTCTCCTTTGGCTGGGCTGAGCTCTTTCATTTTTCTCTATACTCATGGCTAAAATTCTCCATGACATCTTGCTTCTGGATTACGGACCTGGTCACACACTGCTCTCTGAATTCATTCCAACAGGAGAGCCAGCTTTTTCTAATGTGTCTGTCTTGACTCCCCGCCTGTATGTCTTCATGCCTCTATGCTTGTCTACCCAAATGTGTATGTTCCTCTATCTCCATCCATCTGCTCTGGTGTCATGCTGTATGTTTTTCCACCTGTCAATGTACTGCATATGCTTGGTTGTCTTTCTGTCTTTCTGTCTCTCAGTCTCTTTTCTGTCCACAGCCCTGCTTGTTTATCTGTCGTCAACCAGTCATATCACTGTCTATTTGTTTTCTTCCCTTTATGCGTTGTATGTCTATTTTCACACTGTTTTTCTGCATGTCAGTACGCTCGTCTTTCTTCTGATGTGTCTGTTTACTTGTAGAATGTACGATATATCTACTTTACCAGCAGTAGATTAACACACGCCTACACTTGTGTAGCATACATAAGTGAGCGTGTCTTTTCAACTGCAGGATACATTAAATGCCCAAAGGCATTTCTGTAATTACTATGAGAAAATGTAGACATGCAAATATTTTTTCAAAAGAACCATATCTTCCATATCATATATATCTTAGACATCGTTCATTTCCGGCCATATCTTAAATCTGGGCTGTGTAGGCTGTTCTAGTTTGATGTTTTTAAAATCTTGTTATGCAAAGTCCATGCACATATAAGAAATATTTCTCTGAAGAATGTCATGAGGATGAAATCATTATTTGGTTTTAAATTTTGGCCTACATTAATAGTTGGTTTGGAAGCATTAGTTAAGTTAAAAGACATGATGACATGTGACCCTACACAGTGTGTGTATTCTACACCATTACTTGTTCATTACAAAAACTGAAAGAATACCTTTTCATTTTTTATAAAATGATTGCATGATTAGGCACAGCTTTACTGAGTATTCATGGTCTCTGAAATGGACTCAAATAATAACATCGGTACCATTCAAATTTTAACCCATCATTATCTTGATGGTGATGCTGTTGTGTGTGTGTGTGTGTGTGTGTGTGTGTGTGTGTGTGTGTGTGTGTGTGTGTGTGTGTGTGTGTGTGTGTGTGTGTGTGTGTGTGTGTGTGTGTGTGTGTGTGTGTGTGTGTGTTTAATTTAATCCTCCACAGATTTCCAAGCGGAAGCATTGTGGGCTTGTATGAAGGAAACATTGAAGTGAAGCTGAAGGAAATACTGTATCACTATGGTACCCTTGTGATGGTCTTTTCATGGCTATTTTTGGTCTGTTTACCTATCCTTGATGGAGGTCATTCCTGTTCTCCAATAAAAATAATGATCCATAAAACCCTTGTTTGCCTAGTTTCCGCTCAGTTACCACGGATAATTGAGATTGATGTAAATATTCCATTTGACAGCTAATTATCTTGGGTTGATTGTGACTTTATGCTTCTCTACTTGTACAGGAAAATTCAAAGGTGTTGATTGTGGTGATTATGCAGAATTTGTGGAGAGGCTAATAAAAAAACATCCAGCTTTTTGGTGTGAAAAACATTCTTTATTTCACTCCCACATAGGGCTGGGTATCGTCAGGTACCTCTCGATACAATGTATGGTGATATTTTTGACCACGTTAACGATATTACAGCAATTCTGCGAACATTTCATCCAAGATACATGACGATATCTGTGTCACTGAAGAAATTCAGAATTTATCTACTGCACTGAATCCATTTCACAGGAATTACAAAACATTGTCAATCAATTTCACATGAATGACAGCCAAGTAAAACAGTTTATACTGCACAGTGGCTCTGCTTTACACACACTGACCACAACTAGTCACATGTCATTGTGTTATGTTTAAGTCTTTAAGGGCTGACTGATACAAAATAATGTTTCACCAAAATAGTTAATGATGTGTGTGCAAATTAACTTGAAATCATTAAAAATGAAGTGAATGCAGAAAATACTCATTTCAGAGCTAGTATAATCAACTTCTCTGTAAACATGGACACATCAGTGCTGCTTAACCAGCAGAATGAACTTGTTATATATGAGACATTTTCAAGGCGGAGGATGTTATTTTAGCTTCAATTTCCGGGTGGATCATCAAAACTATTGGTACTCCTAATTGTCAATCATTCTAGTCATATGTGTACATAAGGCCGTCGCACGTGTTCGTTCTTAGCTAGTTTTCGCTTGTTGCGCATTTCTTCTGGAAAGTAAGCTTGTATGAGCGATGCCGACACCTACTTGTAAACAGGGCTGCGCATGAGGAAAACTGGGCTCGTGCACGTTCTCTCGCACACGTTTAATAGGCGTTCTCTCTTGGGAGCAGGTAGGCATATGCATTTTTTCAAAAAGTGGAGAAGGCGTTTCTTTTCTAAACGTGACTCAAACTGGATTTACAAGGTCGAAGGCATCCAGTCCTTTCGATCGTAGTGTAGACATGCCTTTTTTAGGGTGTCTTCCTTGTTCAGCTATAGAAGGATCTGTAGTAAGATAGCTGATAGTGACATCCGAATGCTGCGCAGGCCACAATTTTCAAGGATCAATTTTTTGTTTCCTGGTAAGTGCAATTCCTGGTTTTCTTAGGGGCTAGATTCCACATAATTAAACACTAAAACCTTAGCTTGAAATGCTATTTTGCCATGAACTTTCTATCAGATCGCACATTAAACAGTAAACCATGATATGCGTCTGTTAATTAAAGGGATATTACATGTAATTGAAGGCTAAAAATTTAAATAAATTACTAATAAGATATTTGTCATGCGATTAAATGTATTGCATGTTACCAACCTAACAGTCATTCGGGGTCAATACACACACATAGGCACTATTAATCTAATATTGTGAAATGAAAATGTATGAACCTTTGAGGGCAATTTTATGCAAAGACGCTTTTTAAATCCTTGTTCCAAATGCTTTTTAATGATGCAAATGAGACACCAAATAAAGTATATCTGCATCCTTTTTTTTTTTTTTTTTAATGCCAGAAAGCTTCCAGAGATTTGCATTGCACAGCAAAAACCTGTAAAGTGGGTAGCTCACAAGAGTGATGGGTGTTTAAAACAATGGCTATTTATATTGCTGTTGTTTACATGCACTCAAGTGTTTTTTTAAATGAGATTATACTTGAGCTCTAACAAGAACAATTATGCTTGAGCTATAAGAGGAAAAAAACGCAAAATATATTTTTTTAATGAATGCCCTTCCTAAGCTGCTTCCAAAAAAAAATAAAGAGTTTAAAGTATTTTTCCAAATGCGAGCACATTTCACATCATCGCTGTTTTCAAAGTACATTTACTTCTGAATATTTCTATACATGCTCTTTGTTTTTCTATAAATAAATGAATGGAGTGAATGTGTGAGGTGCACATCTTGTTTTGTGCAGGCTGTTTGATAGATCTACACTTATGGTCAGGTGTGTTGCTGCGTGTTAGAGACAGAGGTGCAGAGTGCTCTGCTGTAAAGGGGATTGATCCACACTGGGAAGTGTCATCTCTACCTCTGCATGACACAAGGTGCTAACACAAAGAGAAAGGTCACCCAGGTGGAGTCAATCCCACACAGCTGTGTCCATTAAGCACCTGTATAGGAGAACATAACCAAGGCTAAATACGGCTGCCAACATTTAGAAGAAAAAATGAAAATAACCAACAATGTCACTGGAAAGATATGTAACACTACACGTCTGATAGCTCGTTAGCAGTGTTTGGAATAATGGCGTTTAAAATAAAGGCGTCAGGTAACAGCGTTTTTTTTTTCCAGTAACGGGGTAATCTAACGAATTACTTTTTACGCCGTTACAACGTCGTTAACGTTACTGAACGTTGAATGAATATGAATAAACTGTTATTCGAAAGCACCCCTGGCTTCATACGCAGCTGTAGTGAGGAGGTGGGTTAAAAACAAGGTGAGCGATTATGATTGGCTAAGGCGGCGTCATGTTTCATGGTAGCCAATCAGAGACAGTGTTTTTACACATGTGCCAGCACATGAAGATTTGATGAAGCAGCAGAGATGGCGAGCGTGGAGCAGTCCAATGAAAAGTTGGCATTTTTAAGGTGCCGATAAAAACACTACTTTAAATTAATTGTGGTCAAAGGTAAGAACGTGCATGTGAAGTGTTCATTATATCCAGGAGAGAAGACTTTGTCGACATCCGTTGTAAACAACTCCAATTTAATGAAGTACCTCACAATGACACATGCAGCTAAAAAATCTGAATTCTTTGACATATAGCAACTTTTTTTTTTTTTAACAGCAACGCAAATATTTACTTTCCTTAGTAATGACTTAATTTTATTATAGAGTAATTCAATTACTAACTCAGTTCCTTTTTGGATCATAGTGAGTAACTATAACTAATTACTTTTTTAAAGTAAGGTTCTCAACACTGCTCGTTAGGCCTGGGACAGAGATGGATCAGATTAATTATATCAACAGCATAACTAACTCAGACTGCACCGATGACCTCGAAAAACTGGTGGTCCTTAGTAATGGTGAGATATTACCAGAATGACATTCTCAGTGTCAAATGGATTTCAGATATGTCCGAATGTCCAGCTATTACATTATACGTTCCACCAAATATAGATAGCATTCAGAAAAATCCAGTCTGTAAACAAAGGACAGTTAGCGTGTATATAAATCTTAAAATGTATAATGTTGTACTTTGTGGTCATGCGCCACAGACAGACTTAGCTTGAAAACAATTAGAATTGTGCCACCACTTTCTTGCCCCTAAATGAAACTAAATGTTATTTAAAATTATTTCTTGCTAATGAAGTTGGAAATTTCACTGTAATTCTTACTAAAGTCAGATTCCACAAGGGAAGTTGCATAGAACTTCTCCTGCCAACACCACCCTATTGAACTCCCCTACCAACTAGTGATTCAACTCCTCAGTATTGAGGTCTCAGTGGGCAATTAACAACAAACCACCAAACGTTTTCGCTCTCTTTGAGCAGCTGGCCACGTATGAATGGTAAATTCAGACTTTCCCTCTCTTTCTTTTAGTTTAGTAAGGTAATATTATTATATATTCATATAGATTACACACTTTGCATACTTTGTAGGTACAAATAATGTACAAGTGAAAACACTTTTCAGGGCACATTTCTCTCTATTATTTAACTAAGTCTGTGTATAAATGGTAGAATTCTTATCACAGCAGAGCAAATTTGTGACTCACATGAGTAGGTTGAAAAGATAGACAGTGAAGGCAGCATTGAACTTGGTCCTTGTGATGTGTCTTTCCCTTTGGGCTTACTATATCCAGATTAAGGGGGAGTTCACAGATAGACGACAAGCTCCAGAACCCATATCCAATCAGACGGTCCCCTCAGGGAAACCATGTGTTGCAAACATATGTGGCCAGAGTGTGACACCCTTGTGTCCTCCAGGAGTCCTCCACAAAGATCATATGAAGCTGTGAGCATGACAGAGTGGGACTTAGAGTGTAAACTGGCTGATGTTTTTGAAGATTAGCAATACATTTATGCACACTGGCAAAACATGTCATGTTTTAGATTATGTGCATGATGCAGTGGTGCCACAAGGTAAAATGACGGGAGGAGGGAGCATTATGCTGCTGTCTGCCTTTTGAAAGCTCCCTCTTTTAAAGGTTTTCCTTCCCTCTGTTCAAAAGCAAGTCTTTTTTAACAGCGCTTACGTCTCCATAGCTCACTTTGTTCGATAACACAAAGCGAGCTCAGTATCTACTTCTCTTTGCTAGATGTGTTTGTGTGCGTGCGTGTGAGCTGAGCATGCATGTGTGTGTGAGAGAAGTGTTTTACATGCACAGCATGGTATACATATTTGTACATCACTGAGTTGCATTTTATTATTGACATTGAGGGTATTCTCCATTACTGTATTATGTAGAATTTGCAGATGTACCTCCTGACTGAGACACCTGAAAAACAAATATCCAAGATCACTCTGAAAACCTTCACACCCTCATATGTGGTGGTGCCCTTTTCCTTTTATCACTCTTTCATCCCATATAGAGCTCAAACAAAGCCAGAGCCCATTTTTTCCCTAACAAAAGAGGTAACAGTGAAGAAAAAGTGAAAAAAATTGAGCATATTGTTAGTTCAGGCAGGCCGCGGGCGTCAAGCCAGCCACACCTTCAATCAACCGACGGCCCAGATTGGCTCTCTATTGGTCAGAGCATACAGGAAGCACTACTTAAACCACAACAGCTGCCTCTTACTACCTCAACAAGCATCTCGCAACCCACCTCCGCCCCAACTCCTCCAGGTCAGTATGTATCTAACTAACTGGGTGTCATTTTTTGTCATTAACATATGCTCTGATCTGTTCCAGGGGTTTCTTCTAACCACTCTCCTTGCTTTAGCCTTTAGCTAGGGCTCAGGGAAGGTCAGGGAGGAGGGCTCTCCCTACCTCCGGCTTTCCAAGTAAGCTTGTGGAAAGGGCAAGGAGGTCCCGGAACAGACCCATAGCACCAAATATACGATTGCATGCATATCCATGTAAAGCACTCAAAGGCGCGATACAAATCCTAATGCTCATTTATTGTAAATAAATAATTTATCATGACTAACATGGTCCTGACTGAACTATAATAAATGCTATGGGAGAAGAAGAACACAAGAAAACTGTAACCATTTTCTAATTCTGATTTAATATACATTATTAATGACCTTTCCATAGTTAAGCAAAGCTGATGCCAAGAAGCACCTTTATGTGTGTGTGTGCAAGTAGATAGGATCACACCGTATGACTATGTTCAGACGTGTTCATTGTATATAAATCGGGAAAACGGCGACTGTGTGCCTCATGAGAACAGCTTTATTTTTCTTTTGCATTACCCAGAATGCCTCGGGAGCCCCGGCTCCCGTTTACCAACAGCAGTAACACTTTACGACAGTCATACGTCACACTGTCGTGACATACACACATACACAGGTCGCTGTGGTACATAACAGTGTTGAATCTCAGGGCTATCCTCTGTGAATGTGGCTCCCACACAAACACTGCTTAATGTCTGAAACGTGTCAACGAGTTGAGTTTGGAAGTGTCAACATCATTAGCAGGGGTGGAGCTAGTTGTGGCCTGGGCAGCACTAGCCACCATGATTGGAAACCCGAGTTGCTGTCCCAGGTGATTGATGTGATTAAAAGATCCAAGACAAGGTTTCAGCTCACTAATGAGTTTTAAACTACTGTGATGACAATATAATAGCAACAACGTCTACATTTGTTTAAGTATATAATACAATACAATAAGTGCCACTTATTGTACGCATCAAAAATTCAGAGTGACATCATCATATGCTAAGATAATAAGATTTAGGTTGAAGTAATAATGTTTTTGGTCTCCACATGACAGGAAAATGTTCAGTTTCCCTCACTCAGGTTGTATTCATCACCTTGTATCTCAGCTCACAGTTCTCACTCTTCACAGTGCCTAAACTCTGACAATCATTCCTGCTCAGTGACATACTCATTGAAACTTCACTGGCAGACACTGCAGTAAAACTGATCCATCTATCGCTTTACCTGTCTGTTTATCTAGCAACACGTTCTATCAACCTGCCTTTCTTTTGTCTGTTGGCCTTCATCCATCCATCAATATCAGACAAAAATGTAACATGTACCTTCTATCCTTGGCCGATAAGGCAGCACACATCACTCAGGAGCAAACCACGGGAATCACAGTGAAAAACATAGTAAGGATTCACCTCAATTATAACATTCTTTTGTTGTCATTTTTTTTCTGTCTGATGCTTGAAATTCGTTCCTCAGACTCCTTCTTTGTCAAACCAAATGTCAAATAATTACACCACTATCAGTGTAATCTCTGCCAGGGAATTCAGTGTGCTATCAAATGTGTTATCTTTTCTACTATAAGGAGCCATAATTAGAATGTGTATTGACGAAAGAAATTATCTAGGAGGTTTGCCATGCTTTGGCACATTTAGAATAGTCATGGTGGTTTGATACTAAGGGTGTAACTATTCATCCATTGGATTGATTATTCGATTTATATTCCTACGATCCAACTACATCAATCTGTGCTCGGCAAGTTCGCTTTCCAGAAGACACATATCAATCTAAAATTATTTTAAAAGGTAGTCGATCGATTGTATCGACACAAGGAAATAACACAATGGATTTAAGCAAGGCTGACTTTGTATGGATGTGTTTTTTAAAGCACTTTAAATAATAAAGACATTACGGCCGACTCTGCTGGCTGTCTGACATCATTGTCATGCGCCAGCAGACAACAAAACATAGCATGGTCGAGAAGCCAGCGAATGAAAAATTGATCAATTCACCCTTTCATCCCAGTGTGTGGAAACACTTTGGTTTTTGCACAATCAGAGATATTCTGAAGGAGTCACTTACTGTGTTGGCATGGTGGCGTTAGCTCTGCAGAAGCCTCCTCCTGTAGCAGGTTTAACCACTGCTCTTTCAACCTGAACAAATCTCTGTTGCACTTCATTTTTGATGTTTATATTGTTTTAAATCAGTGACGTGCAGTCAGGGTAGGCAAGGTAGGCAATGCCTACCCTAGGGTGAATTGATATTTTGATTATTTGTTTTAATCTATAATATAATTATAAATTGTTTTTTTTTCCGATAGCCTGCAGTACCTATAAGTTTGAAAGTGTCAGCATTTTGTGCTTTTCATAGCCCAAATGACTTAACATTTGTATTTCCTGGTACAGCAGAGACGCTGCACAGTCTCACTTCGCTGTAAGGCAGGAGGAGGCCAGGTAAACCTATCATGTATTTTTATTGAAAAAGTATTGAGTATTGAAAATGAGAGCAGAAAAGGTAAACATCCTGTTCATTTAAAGCTGATATCCGGAGTTTCTGAGAAATCTCTCGATGTCCCGCCCTAAACAGCCTCACTTCCTCTCACTGTCTCTGCCAATCTACCAGAAGCCACGCCTCTACTTTTCCACATGTGCATCACGGAACATAACAAGGTTGCATCGGGTTGCATTCATAGGTATATGGGTCAGGTAAAAGACAAAATAATATTTACTTGTTTGCTATTGTGACGTGCGGCCTTGTTTTCGTGCACAGTTCCACATTCACTTTGATTGACAGTCTCAAAAACAGGAAGTCGAAGCCTATTGGCTGGGTGCACTCGGCGATTGTTTCCATTTGTACAGGGGTCTATAGGACGAAGGAGGGACTTATATACATTATTGTATATGAATGACTACTAGCAGTAGACCATAGTAAAAGACGAGTTAGGTATTTTTTCACATTTCAAAAGAATCATAAACATAGATTTCTCAGAAACTCTAGATATCAGCTAAACTAAAGTGTTGGTTGGACTTTATTTAAATAAAATGTGAGTACATTTGCTATTAAATGTTGTATAGTTATTTGCTTATGTCAACAATACATTTTATAAAATCTTGGAAAGCCCACCTGCACTGTCCAGTATCCAGGTATTCATTTCAGTCACAAGTTGAATTTTTATTTTGGCTAAAGAGTTGTTGTATAAATTTCAAGCCAGTGAATCATTTTGGATCGAATCGTTCTAAATTAACCAATATCATCCTTGAGTCAAATCGACAACAATAGTGATTCGAATCAAATCGTTGCTAAAATAAATTGTTAACTTACACCACTATTCGATTACATGCGTTGAAGTTCTTTGTTGACTAAGCATTTATAAAAAAAAGACAGTGCTCTCACTTCTTCACAAATAAAAGGTGGGTGATAAATACACTTTGCTTTCACTCTATGACACGTAAAAAATGTAATATTGATATTAATGTCAACCATTTTTTTCTATTCAACTTTTCTGAATGAACTGTAATTAATAGCATCAGTGCAGAGATAGTAAAGGTTATACCTCAACAAAGATAGAATATTGTAGTCATTAAGGTCTACAAATAGCAGGAACACTTTTGATATTCAGTGGTAGCTCTAACTGTTGGCAAATGTTGCTGTTAACAACAACTTGATTATGACAGATTAGAGTCTCTATTTCTCTCTCCCTGTATATTTGTCTCTGCTACAGATGTTGGCTGGTTTCTGATTTTCTCTGGCAGTCAGAGAAAATCTGACTCTGGCAGTCACAGAAACGCCACTTAAATTGTGATATTAATAATAATAATAATAATAATAATAATAATAATAATAATAATAATAATAATAATAATAATAATAATAATAATAATAATAATAATAATGGCTTGGATTTACGTATATAGTCTCAAAGCGTGTTACAGAAACCAATATTCATTCATTTCAGGTTGGGTTAGGCTCTTTCCTTTTGCCTTCTTGTGAAATCCGCTCAATATTTCAGCTATTTCTGTTCAATACATTGGCTTTAATGTTTGAACTTTTACACATGTGATTGAGGATGCATCAACTCTTTTGTTTGTCTTGTGTTGTCAGCGTTATCGGTTTTCCTCACAGCAAGTCCATGGAGTTGGCGGTCATTTCTGCGCGCTCTCAACTGTTTTGAGTTTAGGTACTAGTGATTTGTTGAGTACTTCTTCTTCCCGCTGCGTCTCATCTCTTTTACCCCTGCTCTCCCCTCCTTGTGCTCCTATGCTATTCCAGTCAATCTCTCTGCTATTCTTTTACAATGCGAGTTGGCATTTAGTTAATAGTTTCAATTATTATTATTATTATTATTATTATTATTATTATTATTATTATTATTATTATTATTATTATTATTATTATTATATTAAGGAGGGACAGAACATTGTTACATTTGAAATATAACAACCCATGTCATGATGTCCATGGGCCATCTAGCCAAAGGCTAATTTGCAGACCCGATCCCCAACAGTAAAGAAAGGCAAACGGTGACACATAGTTATACATACAACATGCTACAACCAGGGCTTTAAATGAACTTGTTAGATCACCAACCAGCATGGCTAGTAGATTCCTAAAGTTACCAGCCAACCAGACTTTCCACCAGCAAAAACAAACTACATTATGAGTGCCACAGAATAGATTAAAGCATTCATTCATGTTTCTTTAAATAGTTACATTTTATTGTTAGTTGATTGCAGAAATACATTAAAATGGTAAAAATATAAACATTTAATAAAAAAAAAAAAAAATTGTAACTATGCCAAAAAGGTGCAATATGGAACTATATTCTCATAACTTAATAAACAAACTTAACTCAGATGAAAATTGGATCCCTGCTGGAACACTGTTTGAAATGATTTTAGAAATAAAGTTAGAAATAATAGAGGTAATCAGTACTAAGAATTACATGTACTGTAGAGAAAAAATGAAAAATGTTTTACGAACACGCATGCTCTTCAACTGTTAACAAATCCCACTCCTCAGAAACTGTATCGTGCACATTTTAAATGTGAAGAAATGGTTGAATACCAGCCACTCACACACACATCCATTTAGTATTAAAATGTCTTCTTCTGTTCAGATCCTCTTTCGTCTTCATTTTCCTCTGTGTCAGCAGCAGCCTTCCTTTTTTTGCAGTTCAGGTTTTTCAACACCCGGTAAAATGTTTTTTTCCTAACCCATTTTACAACTTAATTTCAGCTCCTGTTGTTTGTTTTACGCCGCTCCGATACAAACCACAATCACGCTAATGTAAGCACGTAGCCAATTGTTGTAAGACACGTCACAACATAGTGTTCATGGGAAATGGAAGATTAGTACAACAAGCAGTGTTGCCAAATTCACATTACGTTTTAAAGTCTAAACACACACAAAAACCCTCAAATTTCTTGGTGGAAAACAGCCCAATCTGGCAACAATAACTTCGTTTCTGCAGCCTGCCAATTCAAACAGACGCAGCAGTGGTATTTGTTTAATTCTTCACCAGCCAAAATGGCTGTAGCTACAATGTTACCCGCCAAAGTAAATTTTTACCCACGGCCGGTGTCAATTTAAAGCCCTGGCAAATTTTCAATTTTATAAAATAATTTAGTGTTTGCAGGCTTGGTTTAACCTTAACCGGCGCTTCACTTTGAAGTTAACCAAATTCAGATCTGAACTTCAATATCAAGCATCAATATTCCCATCTCAATGTTAGGAATCGTATATCCAAATGGATCATAGTGCCTGTGGTTGTTTGCTCAGGAGCTCAACCTTTTGAGAAGAAAATCTACAAACCAAAATCTTACTTCTTCTTTTGACTGGAATCTTCTCTGAAATCCCAAAGTATAAAAAGCCTTTGAGGAAAATCAGTAGACTGATTGGACTCCTTTCAGCTAATAAATATTCTCGAGACTTCTTTAAGGAAATGACATTCAGAAAAAACATCAAAGGCTTGTTTTTCGATCATCAAACCGTGCATGGTGCTGCTGATTTCCCAGACCTTGTGACTCACTCAGGTTCAGTGACTCAGTGCTTTTCAAAATCATAAAATGCAAGCTCAAGGAGTTTAAGTTCTCGCTGACAAGTGATATGGTAAAATATCTTGGAAGAGGTTGAGAAAGCCCAACAAATGTTTAATCAAACATCTTGTACAGTTATTCCCTGAATTTGCTCACAAAAAAATCTAATGTGATGAGATTCAAAGCTAGGACTCCTAGCAATTGAGTCATTCCCATGTCACTTTATGTGGAGTAATATTTAGAGATTGGTGGCCAACGTTTCTAAGAAAACAATAAATGCTAAATTCACAAAGATAGCATAAAACATTTAACCAAAGTAACCATGATATTGGTTTAAGTGCATCATGCAAAACTAAAGATAATATACATAACGCAATTATAAGTACTATACACTGCCCTTTATATGCATTGAAGAGTACCTAAAAGTCCTATTAGCTTTAACAACGTTATTGGGAAAGGGGGACTGCTTTAAAAGGGCAGAAAGAAAAATTAGAAGATATTGTAAACATCAATAAATGCCTAGAAAATACTTGTTGAATAAAGATTCAAAAGTGGATGGAGTTTGAGGGTCAACCCACAGCTGCACCAGGTGGGCATGTGAGGATACAGTCCACGCCAAACCAGCCGAGCCCACCAGCCACCAGGAATGCATCACCAGAGGCCCCCGAGAGTCTCAGCCATCCTTGTGCATTTTGGGGGAACAACCACCAGAGACGCCAACACCAGTGCAGAGCCTCAGCCCTCAACCAGGGGCACCCAGGCACACCCACCGATCACCCTGCCTCCAGCAATACAGCCGACAGCGCACCCACCCGCCATGACAGGGAGCCTCACCCCATGACCACGCCAACCCCAACGAGGACACTAAAGACCCCCCACAGCGTCTACCTCCATTACAGTCAGACAGGCCCTCCCAGGCCAACCCATGACAGCGACAACCCCTAAGACTGCCAGGATATCTGTATCTGTTTTATTTACATCAGTGGTACCCAATCTACAGCCCACGGGCCTAATATGGCCTGCCGTCAGTTGTTAATTGGCCCATGGAGGAGATGTAAAAAAAAGTGTAAGTATTGCCCAAAACATAAAACGTATGTTGTAACTGCACTTTCTGATTCTAATACCAGGCGAAATTGCGATAACCAATGCAGGTTGAACAAACAAAATTGATCGAAGAATAAAGTTCAACCATCTTCACCAAATGTCACAGATCCGGTGATCAAGAAAAGCCATTCATAATTTAATCTTCTTTATTTCCACTGAAGAACTGATTTGATCTGAGACATACCGAACGGTAAGGAAAACTAAGTAGTGGCAGCAGAATTACACATTGTGAGATGTTTGCAGTGTGAAAATAACTACCACACAGAAACAATGACAACCATAACGACAAGCATTTAAAAACCAGAGTTAGTAGAGTAAACACATGCACAGGGAGAATGTTTTCTCATTTTTCTGCATGCATGAGTGTCTTTTATGTTTGTTAGGAAGCATTACAAATTCATAGTTAAATTGCTAAAGCCACACATGTATTACGGAACACATGAACCAGGACTGTTTGCACAGTTATACACACATGGAATGACATATACATGACACCAGGCATCTTCATGCCCTGGGGGATACAGAGAACCAGGTGTTTTCACACTCCCCTGTAAGACCTCACTTCCTTCCTAGAGCAATTAATGACATACTCGAGTCAGAGATTGTGGCCCAAAATGGCTGCCCATCTTAAATGGAGGGGTCGCATCCCCCCGACAACCAGGTCAAGCCCTCATAGTATCATCAGTGTGCCCCAACAAAGCCAGCGGTTAAGGTTCATCTCAGCTTGTGACCTCTCTTTGGATTTGATCTGTTGTAGCGGAAATGGAATTTTGAAACTGTATGATTGAGACAGCAGCCAGACACTAAAGTCACTTTCCGTCTTGAGTGATTGACATCAGAACAATGCTATTTTATAGTAAAAGAGAAAGCATACAATATTCAGGTTAATTTTATGTTATATATAGTTTGAAACAGCACGTGTGTATATCTGGATTTATAGGAGAAGATGTGTGTAATGACAACATGCTAATCTTTGGTAAGAGGCCTTTGATTTCAGGGAGTCACTCAAGCAAGGAGGGGAGCTGTCAGTCTACACTCAGCACAGGTGGGGACGCCTACCTGTGTCAGATGCCATAAAATCAATCTCTTTCCTATGCAGGCCTAATATCACTGCTGGGGCTGGGGAGTGACACATCTCATTGCTTTGCAGAATGAGATTCTCAGGACAACAATCTACAGACCTAAGGTTGATAAAGTCCTTATATATTAGCTAGCATGGTGTGTTCAGACATTATTTTAATATTCATTCATTCAGTCAGTCAGTCAGTCAGTCAGTCAGTCAGTCAGTCAGTCAAGATGAGTAAAATGTTCAGGGTTAAAATGTTCATACATACATTTAAATCCACACATTCCCAAACACCAAGACACATTTTAGCTTCACCTAGAAGTTGAAAGCATTTGTGGCTCTGTTTTTTTCATCCAGAGGGAGATTTTCTGCTTCTTATCCCTGTCTCAACAAAGTTCCACAGTATGTCTATTTATTCCACACATATCAGTAAAAATACACAGTTTCTCCTGTGGAAATGAAGTAGTTCACTGTCTACCAAATACCAGATTGTTAAAAATAAATAAGTATGTGTGTTTTATTTCTTATATAGTATTTTTATGCAAACTCGATGGAAATGCATGCCTATGATGGATACAGCATGTCTTCATCCTTTAAGACAGTTCATGTCAAGTGCAGCATAACTATTTTAAAGGACAACATACACACGTTTTGGATTATGAGGGGAAAAAAATACTTCTTGGCACAATCTCTGACAAATTGGAGCTAATCAAGTTAAAAAGGACTTTACTGCCCTTCTTGTCCCTCTAAACTTTCTGGCCATTTAGTCATGCACCTGCCATTTCCTCATTCCTTTGTACTCTTCCTCCTAAATTACCAGAAGGTGATATACAGCCCGGGTGTCCCAAGGCTAAAATGAAATTTAGAACTTTGTCCCATATGAAGGAAAGGAGAAAAAAGACATTACTATGCAGAGTAGGTAATACTGAAAACGCCAGAGCACTTGATGGTGGCCCATGCAGATTATCAATCTATTTGTGTAACTTGGCTACCCAGAATTTCATTTCCCTTTTCATTTATTTGCCTTGCTGCAACCGTTTACAGTGCTGAAACTGAAAATTGAAGCCATGAGGAGCAACAGAGCAATATTACAAGGGAAATAGGGCGTCTTCTGCTGTATGATTGCAAAGGTTCATGAAGGGAGGGGTAAATTGACCTCTTTTTGATGAGCTCAGGGGAGTATTTGAGGAAAATAGATTGTCAACATATGGTCACATACACTTTGCTCATTGAGTTTTTTTAAAGGGCTTACGCTTTCACAATTGAGAATTTATCGAGGCTTCTTGTCTTATAAAAGAGCCACACTTGTCATTGCTGCACTGTATTAAACTCAGCAGCACATACACATGCACATTGCACACACTCGTTTCCTTCGGCCTGCACCAGGTTCAGCACCATGGACAGTGGCTCATCCCTGCTTGCACTCCTCTGTTTTAAAAGCCTTTTGTTGGTGCGGTTTAGAAATTGTGATCTGTTTTCAATGAGGCTCTAGACTATTAGCAACCCAAGACCAGCCTTGATGTATTTTACAAAAGGCCTCTGAAAACACCATTATTATCTATATTTGCTGAAATTAAATCATTTGATTGCATCACAGGGATGGGGCAGTATACGATTTGATTGAAAGTAGATAATAAATACGACAATTGTTTGACAGAGTATTGCTCTCAGCCTGGCCGCAGTAGGCACAAATGAATAGCAAAAACTGCACATTTGTATTTTAATATGCACAAATACTTCTCTTGGGAACACAAAACTGTTTTTTTTTTTTATCTTACTGGTTATTATGATCATTCAGACAGGCTCAGTCATTCTAAGCCTCTACAACTGCTTCACAGGTGGGCTGTGTGACAAAACCAGACAATGGCTCTGCACCTTACATAACCATGCCTGCAGTACGGACTGAACATATTTATCGTGATTTGTGCCCTCCCATTTCACCCACGTACTAAAAAATATTTCTAGAGGTAAGTCAGCCGTGAGCGCGGACCATGCTGCCGCGCTGAATGGAGTGTAGCCCTGGGGGAAGCTCCGAGAGTGGAGCCACTGACACACTAAAAACAGTCCTGCATTCCTTAACATACATCCCACCCCAACTCACTCCCCCACCGCTCGGTCATGCAGTGAGAATTGGATGACATACCAGATCGATTAGCTGACCGAAGAGCTGAAAGAAGTGAGACAGGCATCACTATGAGAGAGGTTATTGGTTACCTAATGCTTACCTAATGTCTCTGTAATAGTACGTTCACCCCATCATCTCAAATGAAACCAACTTAGATTGAGTCTAGCAATTCCTAAACTAAAATATAGCCACATTACTGCCTTACTTTGCACTTATCTATGCACATAGACGAGCTATCCAATATTTGGTCCTTGTATTCACAGCTCAATCCGGCTTGTTAAAAAACCTGTTCACCTTATGACCCAACAGCACAAAAAGGATCATTATTTCACTGATAGGAATTCTTTGCACGCAATCTGCATTGCTGGCCCTTACACTGGCATTCATCAGACAAGATTATCAGCCCTTGCAATCATTTATACATGACCACAATCCCGGGTACTGCTGCTCTCCTTTGGGAATAGAGATAAACAACATGAACTGGATCTCAGGGCAATAAACGAGAATTGCCAATGATGTACTTCTTCTATGAATTGGATAATTCAAATAAAACTATTTTTATCTTTTAAAGACTAGATACATATTTGCAGTGTTGATTTTTACTCACATTAAAGGGGCGTTTTGTTCTATGCACTATATTCACAGATGTTTAGAAACATCTAGATATAAGGATACCACATTTTGAATGTATAATATATACTGAATTACATTTGCATCATTCCTTCAAGAATAAGTTTGTGAATTCAAGCACTGAAATTGGATGATGGGATCTGCTTTGCTTTTTGGCAGTTTTCTCTAAGGTTGAAGTCCGGCTATTCTAAGTTTGAATCTATTTATCCCTTAGCATCTGCAGAGCTGATCCTTGGAATGTCCATGGCCTAAAAAAGTGTTGCTTCATCTTTGATAAAAAAAAAAAAAAAAAGAACACAGAGGTGGAACGAACAACCTATGGTACCTTGAATGAATTATCTGATCTCCTCAGAACTCTGAGAATGACCAACGTCTCACATAGGTTTTAATGGCAGTCCTAATGCCGTGCACCTTTTCCCAATATGCCAATATATTAAAAGAAAAGCTCCCTATTTACAGTAATAAAAAGGTAAATGCATAGGATCTTTTTTTTAAAGAGTTGATGCTGAACCAAAAAAATAATTAAAAAAAGGCTTGATTCTTTGATTCACTGCACATACACACCAATCATTCCACAGCAAAAGTCAAAGATGCAGCCAATGCACCTGTGATTAACTCATAACTTCCACTTCTGTTTACTACAATAACTTCATTCTACAACTCAAAACAGTTCACATTATTATTGATTGCCTACTCACTGACTGCTACGTGTGTTATCACACAGGAAAAGGCATCTATAATTATAAATCTAGTAGCATCCTCTGGAATGAAATGGAGAGATGATGCACAGGAGGTGATTGGAGCACCTGAAATTACTTTTTTTTCACATTGTATTAATGCTCAGTCAGAGTTTTGGAATATTTACATATTTGTTGACATGGTGAAATCCTGATCGTGGTGTTTTTCATGTCTGTTGCCACGTTGTGCCTCTGTACGCCACTCGGCGGAGCTCACAGACTTTCCGCCTTTTCTGAAAACCAACCAATGGTTCCCTCACACGGCTTTAGAAACAACAGAGGAGGCTGATATTAACGTCGTTCCACGGTCACACGAATCCTCCATCGCTGTGTCTCAGCTTTCAGAACCACGGAGCTGTCCAGCGATCGGAGGGAGGATGACGACAAGGCAGAAAAGCCACTGGTGCTGCTGCTGCTGCTGCCTCTGAGGAGACAGACAGCAATGTAAACCACCATCAACATCATCCGCCTTTCAAACACCAGTCTGTTAGCGCTGGATGCTTTTTTAAATGTTTATTGTTATTATTATTATTTTAACTTTGATGACAGACACAAGTCTTTGTTGAGACGGCTGTTACAGTAAATACGAGCTGTGTGTCTACGGTTGTTAGCTCACAGGAGCAGCACAAAGGACTGTTTTCCCAATATCTCTCTATTTATAGACCCTCTCCCCCTGATGGAATGTACCACTTTTCTTTTATGTTGAAAAACGGGGGGTGGAACATGATGGGTTTATATGTGGCGTGTTTAAATCAGGGCCTCAGTATTTAAACCTCCCTGCTGTTCTGGGGGAGGTTGAGTCATCCTGTCCGTTTAAACCGAGAAGACACCCATACCGACTACTCAATGCAAAAAAATAAATAAAAGGGTTCCAAGCAGCTGGGACGGAGGGACGTGGGTGTAAATAGATAGTGAGCGCTCCTGGCCAGGTCTCTCTCTTTTTTCTTCCATTCACCTCTATCGCTCTCTTTTTTCTCTTTTATGAGTTGTTGACTTTACAAAATAAGGAATCAAAGCCTCGCCAAACGGCACCGCGCACTTTTGATATGCGTTTTCGCCAAACGCTACATGTGTTTCCAGACGCTTGTAAATAGGACGAGAGAGGAAGCATCTCTGCCGAGGCTTGGTGTCGGACCCACATTTTGACTTTAACCAGCTCACCACCGTCACCAATCTGCTGCTGTTTGTTCCACATCCCAACTAACTGGCCGGTGCGAAGATGGCAACTTTAACCAACGGGCAGGTGGACGGGACGGTGCACGGCGTCAGCGTGGTCTCAGCCAGTACGAACGGGCTGTTGAACGGATTAAATCACAGCCACATCCCGGCGGGATGCCAAACCACCATCCCCATGAAGGACCACGATGCCATCAAACTCTTCATCGGTCAGATCCCCCGAAACCTGGATGAGAAGGACCTTCGGCCCCTCTTCGAGGAGTTCGGCAAGATCTACGAGCTCACCGTGCTCAAAGACCGCTTCACAGGCATGCACAAAGGTGGGTTGTGTCTGTAATCCTAACCAAACACCTGCCCGCGTAAAATCTGTCACTCATGGCTTTCGATCCTGCAGGGTTTGATAGGCAGAAAATAAATAATTTAAACAAATGGTGCAACACAGTGCTGGAGCATCACTGGCATTTAAATAGAATAGGTTTCCACATCGTGACATCAAATGATTTTCATTTTTTTTTTTTTAAATGTTTCATCTGTATTTTCCAGCTGATCTTAACAGATATCATGTTTTCTCCCAGTTTTAAATGCAGGAGAAATGTGTTTACAATGGTTGTATTTTGTGGATGAGTGTTGAACCAAGTGCACCTGTAGAAGCTCATGTGGTCATATACGAGCAGACAAACAGCTTGAGACTTGCAGGGTCATATGGTTGTTCTTGTGTATATACATAAAATTGAATTGCACATTCCTATACCTGTAAAAGGTGAAGTTGAATAGATCTAAGATGATGGAAAAGTAATATTATACTCTTCTGATCAAAAAAAAAAAAAAAAATTCCACTTCAGTGTTGTAAAATCACAATAACACATATTATGATAAATATGATGGCGTTGGATCAATCTACTTGCAGAAAGCTGGTATTTGTCTGTTTCCCCCCAAAAACACCAGAATAAAATATAAAACCCTGTAATAATAATGTAGGCTACGTCTTGCAAGATTTGACTTGAGCGTTGCTGACCTGTCCAATGCATTTAGAAACCTTTAAAATTTAAAATTTCACTGTAATATCCATTGCTCGTTTTTCACTCTCATCAGATAACCACAGATGAGAGTGCCATGAATTGAGTCACTCACGACAGCAGGATTCTGTGTTAGGACACTCAAGAAGAGCTCGGTTTCTCCCGCCGGGGCAGTGTTGTTCACACATCCAGCCCAGGCAGTTGTAAACGTGCATTCATTCACAATGCTCGATTCAGGCCATTAACCTCCTCACGCTTTCACGTTGCAAGGAGGCGGTTTCAATCCCCGCACTACACCACACACACTTGGCGAGGAGTGTGTTTCTCGGTTGCATGTTCATGCTTACAGCAGTGCAAAGAGCAGCCACTGGATCTCAAGTTCATTGGTTGCAATCTAAGGTAAATCTCCTCTAATACAAAGTCAACACATCCAGTTTGGAATTATTAACAGTTTAAGATTTTTAAACACACCTTACATCAATATTAGCATGTCTGTTAAAAGCCCTGCAAACCCTTTTGTGGAACTGTAGGAAATACTGGAAATGATGCAAAGGGGGATTTACAGCTTTACACATCTATTTTATTTTCTTCTCTCCAGGGATGGGACATCTTCTGCAAATCACCCTCTAATGAGAGGTCACTAATTGATCTTTTATACCTACAAGACATCTCTCAGGAGAGCAAAGTCCATTAAGGATAGGCTATCACTTTTCACCCCCACCCCCATCAGCCGACTCTGCTCCAATGTAAACAATGTGTGACATCCACGCCATGTGTTAGGAAATTATTAGGATACTCAAATATTTCCAGAGAGCGGAGACTGTCTACAACTATGAAGGAAACCAAGAGGTGAAAGTAGGAAATATATAGTAAAAGTAGGTCTATTATTAATTGTCCAGCTGTCGAAGTAACTCCCTGTTGGACGCTTAATCACCAGTGGCCCCAGAACTAAAGGCACAGCTCGCCAGCTGATTGTAAGAACTGTCTCCTCATTGCAATATACGGCCTCGCTTCCTGGGCCGGGCCCCCGCTTTCATTAGCGAGCCCCCGCCGTGCTCATATTTTAAGTAGCTGGAAGCCCAGGCTTTCCCTGGCTCACCAGCTCAGTGGCTCACAGCAAGCTGTCTGAAGGCCATGTTACCTCCGCAGCTTCCTAACATCTTCCCGAGGTTTCAATAAGATTCCCAAATTAGCAGTAAAAGACTGCACGTCTCACAAATAACAGACAAAGTGACTGACTGTGCAAGACGCCGTCATACTGGTTTTTATGGAAGACTGCACAGCATACCATGAATCAGGTAGAGTAAGCTATCACAGCAAGACTTTGAGACAAGAGTAAATACACTAAGAGTAAATACTATACAACTGTGCACGAGACAAGTAATGAATTCTCATCTATTTTTTTTCTTCTCTCCTTTAAAAATGAGAGCCAATTTAATACAATGCTTATGATTCTGGTAACAACATCCAAAATCTTTATTTGGGCCGCCGTATACTCCATTTCAAACCGTATGCTCTGTTGTCGGCATGAAATTTGGCTATGCTTCTCACCTTTCATAAGTCCTTCGGTATAGCGGACAGTCAGATCAGGGGTGTGATGACCCTTTGAGGTGTGAAATGATCCAGTGGAGCCAGCCACAATCCATCTCTTCAGTCTTTTTTTTTTAATTAACTCTGCCTTCATCAATACACTGTGCTCGCTCTCCTTTTTACTTCACTAATCCTATGTTTCTGTCATTACGTGAGATTTAGTTTGACTATAGATCGGTGGTTCCAAATTTTGGGTTTAAGGATTGCATGTCCGTGGGCCACGGAGTGTTTTTTTTTTTTTGTTTTTTTCTAAGTCCAAAAACTGTAACTACTGCTCTAGTAAAATTAACATTGAAAGTTAAAAACTTTCTTCATACATTAGCTTTGAATTAATTAGACGAACGTTAGTCTACCCCGCGACCCTGAAAAGTAGCAACTGGGTTGGAAAACGAATGGATGTTAGTCTAACGTCTCATGTAAATCATTTTAAAACAACTTTTAATTGCTCACGCTGCCCCAGATGTACAGCTCCAGCTAATATTGTAGGGAGCATAATGAATTAATATATTTCTTGGAGTACTTGTTTTCTAAAGGTTTGACAAGCCTTAGAAATAATGGATTATAATAAAGATAATTCATTGTTAACGTTGTATTAACTTATAAGCATTTCTGACGTGCCTATTTATTCCACCTAAGTCATGGGTCTTTAGAAACGAAGCAAGCAATGGTTTTAGTGAGATAATACAAAATGTTTGCTGCTACTTCCGGTAATAAAATACCATCAATGGTTTTTTTTTTTTTCTGCTGTGCATTAATAGCCTTTGTTGTGTTAATGCGACCTCTGAAGAAAGAGCCTCCTATTATAGACATTGTCAGCTATGCCTGTGATACTATTGCCATAACCCTGCCCATAATGATGCCATGTATCACTAGTAATCTAGTCTTTAGGATTGTGTCCCCTTGGAATGCGGAGTTAGAGAGAGCAGAGAGGAAATGTTGGGACAGGGGTCAGCAAAGCTTGGTAGCGGACACAGGGGATAGCAGCGCAGGCCTACATTCTCTCAATGATTTTATTTCTCGCCCCTCTGCGACCGTGTCATGCTAATAGAGGCCATTTATAATGGTCACTGGCTGCTGCTTCTGCTACCTAGCATTACTGAGCTAAGAGGGAGTTTTTTTTGTTCTCTAGCAATGTTGCATTGGTGGTGAGGATCAATTTAAAAGGAATATAGATAAAAAAAATTCTTCACGCTATCGATCAACCTAATTTCATGTCATAATCACTAAAGCAATAGTGGAAGGACTTTTAATAACATAAGGTGTTATCCTTTGTTTACTGCTGTCACATCTTAAAGCAGATATTGTATTCCCCATCAAATATTTATGATCTATAATCTTTTTTCCAACACAGTTATTTTGCCGTCTTTCTTTTATTGTGGGTTGTTTCACTAGGTGGTCATTAAATGTGGATAATATATTTGTCCTTGGTCAAACTAAACACATTAGCAAGAGCTCTCGCCATAGGCTCAGTCAGTTAAAGTAGTTACAAAGCTAGAGAGTTGCTCAAAGTCAAAGCAGGTGCTTAAAACTTCATTTAGAGCACGGCTGAATAGCCCATTTTGACCTGCCGAGTGAAATAAACGAACCACCACTGGACTTTCCCTGAGATCAATCTTTTTTAAGCTCTTTCTCACAAAGATAGGACACCACTGACCCACTGTGAGAAACGAACTGCAATAGCCATCATACTGTTTTATCATTTAAAAATAATACTTGAAAAGCTGTTGGATAATCTTTAAAGACTCAATATGATTGAAATAAAACACTTGGAGTTACAACATAATGATCAGTTGCAATCTTCCTTAAAAGCATCCTTACTGCAGATGGCCTATTATACATATGGGAACTATAATACTTGTGGGTCATAAAGAGACCTATGGTTTCCTCTGAATGCCTTTTTATTTTTTTATTTATTTATTTTTTACCTAAATACGTTAAAGAAGCTAACCAGAACAGATCAGATCATTGGGCTTGTTCTGTTTTTGGTGCATTCATGATGCCAACTCGTAAACAACTTGTGCAGTGTTTTATTACAGGCAATTTGGTGACACAGGTTGTCACAAACTAAAACACAAGATTCAAATGAATGTGGCTTTAAACAAAGGATAGAACAGAAGGTACCTCCCACCACCCCCCACCCCCCTCGTCCTGTAGGTCTGAGCTAACGCAGTATGCTTTTAGGCCGAAAAATTTCACTCCCATTGCATCATCCTCTCTGTGAGCTCATTCTCTCTCTTCCACTCACGTTTGGTTTGGGGTGACTTTGTTAGTGTGTGTGTGTGTGTGTGATGTAGGGATGCACGATTATGGCCAAATCGATAATCACGGATATTTGGATCAATATTTCAATCACGATTATTAACGGTGATTATTCCTCCTGTTCGGAAAAAGCATCTGTTTTAATTTAACTGGTTTTCAACAAACAATATACGGTTTAAAGTGCAAAAGAAAAGCTCTAAACAAGAATAATCATAAATACTATGAAATGTACTCAAAAAAGGTTAAATGTACTATGGGCTAACTATAAATATACTGTTACAGACTAAGAACATTAGTGTGTTTCTTTCTCAAAACGGCAACATTTTCTGTCTTAAGTGATCACTGGATTAATTAATTAATTAATACTAACTAATTAGGTACTAGAGGTACTAGAGAAAATGGGATTTTCAAAGGCCGATACAGATACCGATTTTTTTTTTTTAAATTCAGCCGATGGCCAATATCTAAAGCCGATTTTGGAAGCCAATATTTGAGGCCGATATACTTTTTTTTTTTTAAACAATTGAAACACTCACATGATATAAATGTATATATTAGAAATTAAATTAAATACACCAATAGAACTTTTAACATGTATTTAACTTTAAATATACCCGTACACAACCAAGTAAAACAAAAAGTAAAGGACAGGTAAGAAGGAGCACGACAACAATATACAATGTGCAATGTGTTTAAACTAAATACCTGTTTTAGGTATAACCACTCACTCCTTCCCTTTGTTCACAGCCACCACCATTATACCTAAGTTTCATACTTGTCACCATATGCACAACTACAACATCACGTCTCACTCTCACTGTAAAATAATCAACTCTTCCCCACCCTTTCCATTTCCTACCTTGAGTCTCTCCTCCCTGTTCCCTTCCCCCTCACTTAGGTGTAACACTGCCCTCTCTTTTTATATCCTCCATATAATAAAGAGTTTCTTACCCTTTTTTAGAGAGGGCTGGTTATTGTCAAAAAAAGATTTTTTTTTTTTTTGGCCGATGGCCGATCTTGAAAAAAGTCCATATATCGGTCAACCTCTAGTACTTGTGTCAACAGCTGCAAAACATGACTGCCCCCCTTAAAAAACCCTAAAACTCTTGAGTTTCCTTGACTGCCGCTCATGTTGAGATAACGAAGTATCATCACATCAACTTGTTGCTAAGTGTCATATAGGTTTTGTGTGCCGACACACGCAGAATAACAAACGTGCGCCCAGCTGATACAGTATGTGTAACCCCGCTAGGCCCATCTGGTTCTGTTGAGCTCGGTCTGGTACGACATACATCCTGTGTGAGAGTGTCAGAGGACAACCAAAGAGGGAGAGGGATAGATGATGAATTCACGTTTTATTTCTACCTGACTTTATCCCAGCCCACAGCTGAAGCAGAGGAGTGGGGCTTTGGGTTAACTCACCAGGCTGACCGCCGAGCATGTCAACTTGTTGAATAAAAACTAGTCAAAAAAAATAATAATAAGAAGCCCTACAGTCACAGTGACCCGAAGCTGCAGAGCTGCTGAAGCGTTGCAAGCTTGTTATTAAGGTATCTTAATGAAGCCATAATCATGTGTTCGCCCCCTAGTGGTTGACTGACAACTGGAGTTGAGAAAGTGCCTGGTTTGATATGCAGTAGGGATGTAGTGATTCACTCAACTCCCGATACGATTCGATTCAGGATGCTGGGTTCACGATACAATTCTCTCACACTTTATTCTACAAAATGGGACTGTAGTCAAATGAAGACTGAAAAATATTTCTTTATTTTTTTGGGAGAAAAAAAATAGAAAATATTGTATTATTTTCCTTTTATTTTTCATTGTCAAAAGAATCCCTTGATAAACTATTCAAAACAATGCAATTTAACTAAAAAATAAATCTTTAATGAAATAAATAAAGGAATAATACAAATGAAGAAGAAACCTATTCATTTAAATTCTGGTTCTATAGTAAACAATGCAAAACTGCATAATAATTATTTTTCTTTTTAAAAGTGCAACTGAAAATGTATTTTGTGCCTTAACAATTGGACTTAAAAAAAAAAGTCATTGCACTGATTTACGTCAGATATTTGTTTGGACCAGCAGAGGGCGCAGGTAACCCAGTGGTAGGTTGGCATGCAGAAATTCTTGCAGTGAAGAAGAGATGCTATGCTAGCAGACAGAGCTAATAGAAAAACGTGACTTTTACAGATATTCACGTAATATTTCAGATATTCTTCGGTGCTAAAGGGGCAAGGAATCATTTATGAACATATTTAAGGGTAGATGGCAGCCAGAAACAAAGTAGTGGCAGATTCCGCCCGCTGTGTACACTGCAGGACAAGAGAAGGGATAATATATATATATATATATATATATATATATATATATATATATATATATAAAAAGTACTGCGATTCAATTTTCAAAGTATCAATGTCAATCGTGATACCTATGAATCGATTTTTAATCATTACATCCCTAATATGCAGCATAGCCGGCATTTTAAATGTAAAAATCGACTACAATCAGGTTAATTTAATCATGTAAGCCAAAATCGTGATCACGATTAAATATGATCAATTGTGCAGCCTTAGTGTGATGGCCCCCAATGCTCCCCTCAGCTGTGCACACCCTAGCCTGTATTGCGTCTGCTTCCATGAACACGCTCTTCGATCGATTTTGAGCCTTTTGTCAGAGAGAAAGGAAACACACAACATAAAAGAGGTTGCAACGTACCAGAGCCCACTCAACCACCAGTGCTGTGCCGCACCCACCACCCGTCCTGTTCAAATCCAGACCTGCCAAGCAACAAAAGGAAAACAAAAGGCGGAGCCAAAGTGGAGTGTACAGCCTAATTTGTCAGGAGCACCATTGTCAAGGCAGTTGTGCCTCTGTTGCCCATTATTATTGGATGGGACTGTCAGATGGAGGCTGGCTGATAGCCGAGCTGGGAGCCAGTTAGTCACAGTGAGAGATGATCTGACCAAGCCAGAGTAGGGAGCGTTCAAGGAAGCCCTGAAAGGATTAGCATGCTAACAGTGGCTTCAGAGTTAGGAAGCCTGTCAAAGAGGTGGAGCCCTGCTTACTCTGACCTCAACATCCTTCTCATTAAAATCACTGACCTTTCCATACATGCAGTGAGTCAATGTAAAGGCACGACTGTACCTGCCAGTTCATCTCATTTCACTACTTAAAGATCGACTCATACCAACTACCTGATGTATATCTGGGATAAGAACTGTTATTCAGCTTTGTACATCGGTGAAGAAATGTGCGATTTGTGAGAAAAATGGTTTCAAATAAGACTTGAGAGCAGCTCATCAGCATCACATGGCGCAGTCGTGATTTAACAGTGCTGAACAAAGTAAAAGATGTATTCCAGGTCAGAGACATTGTTGATTTAACAGCTTTCATTGTTTTTACTTAAATATTCTGCAAGAATATTTAATGCAGATGTTTTAAAAATGATTAAAAACTGAACAGTAAATGTATAAAAAACAAAAGTGATCCATCACCAGATTCCTAAAACCTCTTATAAAAGCCAAAGGACATAACTGTAAGTAAAAACACTCTTAAGACACATATCCTAAGAAAAAATCCCTAAGCTTGTTTAATGATCCCTGAATATTTCATTAGTGTCTGCTTTTTTATTAAAAGACACTCATATTGCATTATTATTTCTTATTTGTTTTTGTATTCTTATTGATTGTTTGTTTTTTAATCTAACTTCCCTGCTGTGCCGACTGCTCCGTCGTACAACTAAAAAAGAGAAAGATTCATACTCCATAGAGAGGTAAATATTTTCTCTTTTCAAGTGTTCTTGCATCAGCTAAGTGTTATTGTGCTTTGTGTTTGGAAGGAAGTGCAATATATCTAAAATTGTGAAAAGCCTTATGTCTTTACATATTTTTTTGCTCGCTTTTTATTTTTTTATTTTCTTATTAAAAGGTTTTGTCTCCATTCTAGTCATCTAATCTAGTTATATATACATTTAATAATCTAAAAAATGACATCTCTCTTGAAAATGAATTATTGATATTATTGTGGTGAAATACAAAATGAGCCCATTACATGCACAGAGGTTAGCAAGGAAGCCTTTTAGGTAAAATGTTGTGAAGGACTTTTTAATCCAGGTTCCTGATGCACTGGTTTGTATTAGCTAAATAAGTTGCACAGTATTCACCTTTAGTCAATTTACTATTAGTAAACATTCAGGTCTAAAACCAAAAGAAACTTTTATATGCATGTGTGGGTATTGAAAATATTAGATATGTTTTTGTTATAGTATTTTAGTATTTTCTCTCTTTAAAACATTGTTCTCCTCTTGGCCGTACATTGGCTTCAAATCTTGGCTCTGTGTGTGCGTAAACTTGAACTATAGACCTGTTCCTTTTCAACTGCAGGAGACAATTGCTGCCAGAAAATGTAGACATGCTGATATTTTTGAAAACGAACACGTCCCGATCTTAAATCTGGACTGTGTACACCGTTCTAGTTTGATGTTTTCAAGAACTTGTTATGCAAAGTTCATACACTCATAGGAATATGACAATTTGAATGTAATTGTCGGCAGAGTGGCACTTTTTTGTACTTTAAAGCTTGGGTATGTGATTACCTCCAGATACACTGTTTTTGGTTGAAATTGTCTTTATGTCCTGACAGAAATTAAGATCTTATGTGCTCTGAAAAAGGAACAAAGAAAATCTGTAGCAGCTGTAAACCTGTAATAACTTTGACCAATGGAAAAAAACAAACCTTTTTTTTAACCAATCACATCTCCCTGCTCTTTCTCGACCCCTCGCATGCACGAGACAGAGTTAAAACAGAGTTTTTGGTCACATTTTTTAACATATATAATGGTAAAGTTTATTGTTTACTTATTGCTGAATGATACATGAGACAACAAAGTTTCTACACAATACAAGCGATGATCTGAGCTCCTCTTCTGTAGCAGCTGTGCGCATGCATGTAAGTGAGACGGAGCACAGAGGGGAGGGGCGAGGGGGGTAAAGGCGGAGCCATCAGGGAGGCTACATTTAAAATCATGCTAGCTTTTGAAAATCGCCTACCCTACCTTTAAATAGAAAAATTTGTCTTGTTTATTTATTTATTTAATAATATTCCTATTGAGTTGAAAACCTCATACCCAGAGTATGTACCATATGTATCTCCAAAGTTAAAGTCAAAGAATATCCTACCTTTTCAAACCACAAAAATAGGTTCATATACACCAAACAAACCGTTCAGACCAATGTTTATTTTTGAACCAAGTTGCTGAACTGAGTACAGTGCATCAAGGTCGGCCTGGATGAGTTGAATCATGTAATATGTGTCTCAGGCAGCAAGCATGTGAACACGTGTGACTCATCAGGCCAGACACATAGTTGGCCCTCTCTGTATGGATGAATACAACCTTCTCCATTCTGTGCAGTGTCTGTTTGAGTGTCCCTGATTCCATTCACTTTCAGCCCCCATCTCCCTTCATGCCTATTTCATGTTTCCTATTTAAAAATGCACCACGTTGACTTGTAAAAAGGAAGGTGGGAATGGAGGTTAGGGCTTTTCAAAGATCCCTCTCAATTATTTAATACCAAGTTTGATTTAGAAAATGGAGGACGATTAATAAGTCATGGGGAAGTTTTGGAAGGTTTGGTAAATTTAATGCAAGCTGTTTAAAACAAGCTTGCTTAAGCAGCAACAAAGAAGCCTGTTTTTTTTCCCCCCCTTTTTTTCGAGATGATCCTTTACGCCTTATGATTCTAGGAGTTAGCATCATTAATTTCAACCACTCTCTCTTTTCATCTGACGAGTGATATACATTCTTTGTTACCATTTTGACCCAGAGAAGTTTTTGTATATCTTTTTTTATTGTGCAAATGTGCGCATTCGAATCCTTAAAAGAAAACAAAGGCTCTCAACTGGGAGCTCTCCCAGTATATAAATTGTACTCCTACTACATCACAGACGTAACAAGACACCAGAAAATGTGTAAAATATCTAACATATAATCAGTGTTGGTCAAGTTACTTGGAAATAGTAATAGTTAGTGATTAGTGATTACTTTGCTGATTACTTATTTTCAAAAGTAACAACGTACTTTAATTACTGTCATTTAGTGAATTAACTTACTTTTCAAAATGCGATGCACAAAATATTAAACAGTAGACCTTTCAGCCTATTCTTTTGGCATGTTCCACATGTTCCTCCCTCTTTAAATCTTGTTTTATTAAATTTGTTAACTCTATGCACATTGCATCAAGCAAAAATGAAATTGAAAGCAACAGTTTCTGACTTGAAGAAAATTGTTGAACATGTAAATTTATTTAGTGCACATTCCACCAAATTTTCATCAAATAAAAAGACTCTTCGTCTCTTAACTTATATTTCTGACTTTTTCTATGGCAGCTTGACGCCGTTTTGAATTTGTATTTTTTCTATGTTGCGTCGGAAGGATTCAGAGTCTACGGTGGAAATTGGCAACGCGTGCTCGGTAGTATAGCCAGAGATGAGCTTCGACAGTTCAGCAGCACCAAATACTGTCGCTCCTAAAACTATTTTCACCTGTTTAGCAGGAGATGGACCCTCAGAGTTTGGCTCGGTGTAAGTCGATGTTGTAGCAGCAATGGGCTTTCTCAATGACTTTTACATGCCTGTGCCAGCTTGCTAAGTACTTATGTAGATTTAAGGTGGAGTTCTTTGATGTAGATACAAGTGTCCTTCCCACACAGAGTGCACAGCGGACGCTCATGATTTTATCGTCTTTTACGGAGTCAAACTCAAAGTAATGTTGTGTTGTCAGTGTGTGTGTGTGTGGGTGCGGGGTCCTAACACTGGATTTCCACTGGATACGTATCTGCTCTGAAACTGCTCCGTTGTGTAACTGCAACGCAATCTGCAGTCCGGTAATCCCCACCGCCTCTGGTTTTGTTGCGTACCTGATACAGCAAGGACTCAGAAGATACCGCTAATTCCTGTGTAATTGCTCAATATATATGTGATTCAACCATGGATAAATGCCAAACGAGGAAAACGTGGACAGGTTTTATTAGCCTGAATCCGAATATGTGCTCGGTTTCTGGATAGAGTTCGAAATGGGCCTGCTGGAGGCCCCGGAAGGTTGATGTTTTCTTCTACCAGGGGTAACCTCGATCAATGGATGGAATTACGATCAGCCTTAGATCTAATCCAGTGATTCTCAACTGGTGGGTCGGGACCCAAAAGTGGGTCGCGGACCTGTACTGAGTGGGCTGCGAACAGCTGGTCAAAAATAAATAAATATTTAAAGTCTCTCTTGTTGGACTTGTCTTTTATTTTGAAAGAAACTTTTCTTTTGACAGTCATGCTGTGAAGTGCATGTTGCACAGGAAAATATATAGATTTATGTTTTAAAAAAAGAGAATGTTTGTTTTCAACAGCAATTTTTGAAAAATGTGGGTCGCGATTTAATGGCTGTGGAAAAATGTGGATCCCAGGGTGAAACTGGTTGAGAACCCCTGATCTAATCACTATTTCTTCAATTATAATCCCTTACTATACTCGTTTCTTGGGAAAAGTAATCGAATTACGCATTACTGCCATCACTGCATATAATACAGTGTTTGAACCCTACCATATTTTTGTACAAGAAAACATGTATACCCTGCTGAGAAAATGATGTGGCACAAAGCAATGACAATCCAGATTTGAGGAAGCCTTACGAACCACTGCTATAAAACTTCACAGATTTAACATGTTTTTGCTATACCTTTCAAATCACATTGGCATTATATTGAGAGGAAATAGATCAAGGCATTGCCCAGTCCTGCTGGTTGGAGAGCAGACCAAAACACATCACTGCAGAGGGAGATGGTGCAAGAGCGCGTAAAAAGACATTGAGCGCAAGACAGAGAAAGAAAGCAAAGCAGAGGAGAGGGAAGGAGACTTACAGAGATGTTGAAACAGGGATGATGTAAGGGAAAGCATGAAAAGAGGCAAAAGAGATCCGTAAAGGGGGGTTTGGGTGGGGGCTGCACATTGAGAGAGAATATCAAGAGGCAGAGTGGCATAAAAGAAAGTGAGCAGAGACAGGAAAGTGAGGCACAGACTAAAAAAAGAAGCACTAAAAGATTGTTCAACGACATCCAAACATTGAACAAAAAGGGACCAAGGGATGATGGAAGGAGCTGAAAAGAAAGCTTGAAAGGAAACACATAGGTAGAAGTAGAAAGAGTGAGGGAGTCCCAGAGACAGTTGTCACCCTTTCTGACCCCAGCAGATTGATAGCTTCTGGCCCAGTTCCATGCCAGGCTCTGACCCCTCTGTCCTCTGCTGTAATTTATAGGCTCCGTTTTACCAGGTTTGAGTACTACTCTGTGGCCATCATGGCGCGAGAAGGAAGAATGACCTTCTTAAGAAAGGTGCTGAATGTAGACCCCCTCACTGCCTTAGGGGCAAAACCAGAAACTACTCTTTTTAATACCATGATCTGTAACAACATGTTACTGGTCATGGTTACATGATGTTTTTTAATTCGGAATTAGTTATTCTGAATTTCATTTTTCAGAATTAAAGTGTTCTGCTTCGTGATTACATGAAAATAGTAATTCCGAATGGAGGTTTACATGGAAAACAGGTTTATTCGGCTTTATTCAATTCCGCTTTAGGTCTGGGGGTTGGAAAGGGTCATGATTGGACAGGGGACATATCACGTCTATCGAGTAAAAACGCACAACAAACCTTTTATTGTCGGCAACAACATAGAACACCACATGAGAACTGTTTTCACTTTTATTTTGATTGTAGTTTTAAGGCAGCCGCTCAACAATAACACGCTGTTTCACTTTAGTCACCTGGGAAGGAGAAGGAGATAGGAACTAATTGCCGGTAAATAGGGATGTAACGATTAATCGTAAGGCAGTTAAAAATCGATTCATAGGTATCACGGTTGATATCGATTTTCTGACAATTGAATCGCAGTACTTTTTTTATCCGGAAGTGTTGGCGGCGGGCGGAGTCTGCTAATACTTTCTTTCTGGCCGCCTTCTACTCTTAAATATGTTAATAAATGATTCCTTACCCCTTTAGCACCGAAAGAATATCTGTAATATTACTTGAAAATCTGTAAAAGTCACGTTTTTCTATTAGCTCTGTCTGCTAGCATAGCTTCTCTTCTTCACTGCAAGATATCTGCATGCCAACCGACCACTGTGTTACCAGCGCCCTCTGTTGGTCCAAACAAATATGACGTAAATCAGTGCAATCACGGTTTTTTTTTGTTTTTTTTAAAGTCCAATTGTTAAGGCACAAAATACATTTTCAGTTGCACTTTTAAAAGAAAAAGAACTATTATGCAGTTTTGCATTGTTTATTATAGAACCAGAATTTCAATTAATAGGCTTCATTTTCATTTGTATTATTCCTTTATTTATTTAATTCAAGATTTATTTTTAGTTAAATTGCATTGTTTTGAATAGTTTATCAAGGAATTCTTTTGACAATGAAAAATAAAAGGAAAATAATACAGTATTTGTCTACAGTCCCATTTTGTAAATGAAAAAATCGTGAGAGAATCGTATCGTGAACCCAGTATCGTGAATCGAATCGTATCGGGAGTTGAGTGAATTGTTACATCCCTACCGGTAAATAAAGACCAGTAAAACTCCGGAAAACCATATCCAACGATAAATATTGGCTCCCTGGTAAAGATAGTAGCTCTAACAAGCGCTACAATGATAAACTTGGTGTTATTACACCCTGTGAATGCAGAACTCCGTCTCCGGGTTTTAGTATCACCCGTTTGCCGATGTCCATGTGTGTGTAATAAGTCTGTGTGAATGTCCTTATGTTTATGCTTCTGTGCATCCACTCTTTTCATTATATCATGCTGAGCATGCACGGAATGACCAGAATGAACTTAAAGCTGTATAAAACGTTTACAAGAAAGAGGAATTATTTAAGGTGGAATTGAAATTGGAATAAAAAGCCACCTAATTTGGATTTAAGTTTATATCGTAATAACATTTGCATTCGGAATTATGAGGATTTAAATTTTATTCTGAATTAAAGGGAAATTAAAGCCATGTAAACTTATATACTTGTCACCTGCGTCTAAGCTTTATTAGACAGCTCTCAGCACAGTATGTCCTTGTGTTAATGTTAGAATCATGTGTTATTTGTTTGCTCTTTGCAAAAATATCTATAGAATGGCAGTGAAAGGTCTTAATATTAGGCAAAGTACTTTATTAACAAATGTATTATTACCATGTTTTTAACGTTATTGTGGGATTACTGTAGAAAATAGCAACTCATCTTTTATCTCATTAAAGCATCTGTTCTTTTTGTCAGCATATGAGTTTTTGGAGTGTCTAAACATCTGCAAAATTTAAAATTTAGTTTAGCCAGAGTAAACTACTATTCTACCTCCAACCTGGTAACTTACAGCTACCTAAAATGAATAGAAAATGTATCCTAATATTTTTTTTTCATTTTGTAGCTTAGAAGGTCACATTTTCATTTTATACTCAACTGGTCGTGTAGGATATTCTTTGAGCAAGACTGAAAGGAAATTTAATGCAGAATTAATCAAACTGATTTGTGGTGCTTCCAGGAAAACTGATTCTGTTTCTTTTTACTATTACTTTATGGATTTTTTTTCCATCAGAAGGATAAATAGTGAGTTTAATTAAGGGGTAGTGAGTTTAACTGTATCTCAGTGAGTTTCAAGTGTTGTGAAGACATTATTTTTTAAATGACTGGTGGACTCACTATATACGTAGCTTTTCAGATAACTAAATCCACGTGCAAAATAGCGCTGGGACGGATTTGGACAGAAAACCCTCAGCAAATTATTACAGATTTACAATTTAATGGCTTCAGAGGACTCTCTCAGCCCTGCACAGGTTCCCAAAGAGTAAGAGCCTATTAGTTTGGTCCTTTAATCACTGAGCAGGAGATGGGAATCATGGACAAACCTACACATACTCTGCTTCAAGTATGGAATTATTTTAGTGGGTTCGTACGGTCTTTCCCAACTAGGGGTACGTAAGCACATTGCAGGGGGTACGTGGAAAGATTAAGAATTTATTTGCAAGATAATAAAAAATTATTCTCAGTCATTTCATAAGTCCGTCAATAAAATGGTACGTGTGTGCTATGACTTGTTTTAAAAATGTAAATGCCTGTTTAAATGGGACATATTCAAAGAAGCTCCTTTTGTGGTAAATGTCATAAAAGTTATATATTATAACACTGGCAGGTTAATTATTTGTTTTGTCCTTATTTATTTATATTACTTATAATTTTTATTTATTCTTATTTTTTTCTAATTTCAACTATTATTTTTCTTTAATAACATTATAATTAGGGATGTAACGATTAATCGTAAGGCAGTTAAAAATCGATTCATAGGTATCACGGTTGATATCGATTTTCTGAAAATTGAATCGCAGTACTTTTTTAATATTTATCCTTCTCTTGTCCAAATGCTGAGACAGCGGGCGGAATCTGCCACTACTTTCTTTCTGGCCACCTTCTAATCTTAAATATGTTCATAAATGATTCCTTACCCCTTTAGCACCGAAAGAAAATCTGTAATATTGCATGAATATCTGTAAAAGTTTTTCTATTACCTCTGTCTGCTAGCATAGCTTCTCTTATTCACTGCACAGAATATCTGCACGCCAACCGACCACTGGGTTACCAGCACCCTCTGCTGGTCCAAACAAATATCTGACGTAAATGCAATGCAATGACTTTTTTTTTTTTTCTTAAAGTCTAATTGTTAAGGCACAAAATACATTTTTAGTTGCACTTTTAAAAATAAAAATAACTATTATGCAGTTGTGCATTGTTTACTATAGAACCAGAATTTAAATGAATAGGTTTCTTCTTCATTTGCATTATTCCTTAATTTATTTCATTCAAGATTTATTTTTAGTTAAATTGCATTGTTTTGAATAGTTTATCAAGGGATTCTTTTGACAATGAAAAATAAAAGGAAAATAGTACAGTATTTTCTAGTTTCTTTCCCCAAAAAAATAAAGGAATATTTTTCAATCATCATTTGTCTACAGTCTCATTTTGTAAAATTAATTATGAGAGAATCGTATCGTGAACCCAGTATCGTCAATCGAATCGTATCGGGAGTTGAGTGAGTTGTTACATGCCTAAATATAATCATAATATATTAGTATTAATAATACAAACGTTTATTACAATATTATTTCTTATATTTATCATTTTTATTGCCTTGAAGGCAACATAATTTTATGTTTAATTTGAGTGAAATAAGAAGATAACGCCTGAATATTAATTGTTCAATTTATGAAGATGAAATAATATTACTTGCAATGAATATTCAGTTGTGTCATGTTCTACTTTAGGAGAATCATGAACACGTATGAGTGAGGGGGTACTCATGGTATGACAAAAAGGCTCAAGGGGTACACAAGACAAGAAAGGTTGGAAACCACTGGGTTAGTAGATAGAGATGGTGTGTGTGTATGTGTGCACTCTTAAATGAGTTAGAGAAAAATATCTAAAATAATTACATTTGTATTTCTTTTACATCTTTTAATGTCATGATACATATTCGAAAAATAAATATTATATATAAGGCTTCTTTAATATCCTTGCAAGTTGTTGAGGAAAGTTATCAGTACAAGCTATTAAAAGCATTACATATTGTGTAGCACAGCCAATCACTGTTTTGGATTAGAAACTATGTAATGTGCTAATAATGTTATGTTAGCAAATTAATAAAGCGGTTTGAGAAATGGCTTACTGCTATGTTGTTGGTTTTACGCCTTGATACGTTAGAAAGGAAGGATAACAATGTTTACTTTGCATAGAGAAATGCCTGAAAGTCTTTCATCTGTCCTTCCTATGGCAACTACCGCTCCATGTTTGCTTTGCAAACATCCTAATAGTGTTAAATGGAGAGGCAGATTAAAATGCCTTAAATGTGTGTTGGTGAGCGTATGTAATTCCCGTGACAGTGCTTTTGTTCACAATGGCAAAGCAGAGGAGTTTCACCTTGAAACTCAACACACATTTACAATGTCATTGTGTCTACCAATAAAGTCTTGTGTCCTGTTTTCTTATTTTCTGTACATTCTGTCAAACTTTCTTTGCTTGTCTATGCTTTTCATTTTGTGTTTTTCTCCTCCCTCTTTGGTACTCTGGCTGCACTTTTTCATTTTCCCTTGGTTTCCCTCTTTGGTGATGCTTGCTTTGAAGCTCTGTTTCCCTTCATCGCTCTGTCTGTCTGTCTGTCTGTCTGTCTGTCTGTCTGTCTGTCTGTCTGTCTTAAGCGTCAGATAATCTCACTGGGGGAGACTATAGAGGACTCTCCATCTGTGTATAAATAGCTCTGGATGAATTATTGAGGGACCTGGGGTTGCTAATAATCCCGCAGGCCCCATCTGACAATGACACAGAAGATGGAGGAAAAACAATTACGCAGGCTTTCTCCTTCAGAGTGTGGAATGGGGGTGGGGGGGATCTGTGGCCTTTGGGAACCTCCTCACAGGGCCCAACATCTTGGCTAATAAACCCAATTAAGTCTCCGGAATCAATCGAAGCCCTGGGTACGTCCTCTCTTTTCCTTCCAGGGATTGTGTGCAACAACAGGAAGTGCAATGATTCATGTTCTCCCTTTTGCATTTGGATAGTCCGCTCATCTCTCTATCTTGCAGGTTGGCAATGCAGACGGGACAGGACAGGATGTCCGCCGAGGCAGGATATTAGGACAGGGAGAGGAAAGGAGAAGAGAGAGGAATAAAGTAGAGACTGGAAGAGAGGAGCTCAGAAGAATATTAATAGAAACATTTACCCTGTAAGTGTTTTACCAGGGGGTGAGACATGGGAGCTCTTCCATGTCAGAATTAAAGCTCTTTGTCTTCTTGATGCACAGGTCATCTGTATGCGTATTTTCTTGAATACAGGATTTTCCAGCCAACCATAGTTGTTACATTTTGGCATTTGAATAAATTAGAAGTAATTGCAGAGAACCAGCTTATTGTCAGTTTCAACACTGTCGCAATAGGGAAAAAAAAACTTATCACAAGCTCTCTAAAAATCCTGAGGTCAGAAAATGAAATCTACCTCGTGTCACCAGTGGAAAGTGTATAAACTCCACTGTTTGTCCCAGAATGTGAGAAAAATTGGACAAACAGATGTAAATTTATTACAGGGTTTCGATATTTACTATTTTGAAGCCCACTTAAAGGTATAGAGCAGGATTTTCCCAACGTTTAGAAAGGAAACACCCTCTCCATTTTTTTTTTTTAAATGCACATGTGCAACACTTTACCTGCTCCCAAGAGGGAATGCCTATTAAGTCATTCAATGCCAGACATTTTCAAAATTTCTACCCACTCAGTGCCAGCCGCTTTGGAGAATTTTGACTGATTTTTAAAGACCCACAGAATATTGTGTACTATGACAATCTGACATCTGAAAGATTAGACTTTCTACTTTCATCAGAAAAAATAATTTTGTTTCTAGCTTGTTTCGTTCTTCCATAATCAACAGTTGAATAGAGGCAAGTTTCACACAAATCGCCAGTTTGTGACAAAAAGCTGAGAAAAACATTTTTTTCTAAAAAACCTATTAATGACTTTGAAGCTATATATTTTTTATTTATTTATTTTTTGCTTTAGGGACACCTCAACATTGGTTTACTACTATAAAACTACAAAAGCAACACTGAGACTGGGCTTTTGATGGCAACATTATAGAGTTGAATGGATTTCTTACTGTATATTGGCCATCCTCCAAGTCTCTCCCCCGTCGTTCTCCACACACGCAACTTCCTCCTCATCTCGGACATGCCGAGTCTCACCGCTTTTCCCGTTTTTTGATCGTGTTCTTTCACCATTGCGACACTCTTAATAGTCCACTTAGTTCCACACAGTGTGTGCTGCTGTGAGCTGCTGGGAACTTTAGCATCAACTCTCGTAGTGCCATTTTCTGTTTCATAAACTCTTTTCCTCTCCCTCTGAGCTCTGCCCATCACGGGTGATCTCTCATTCAAAGGTGTGCTGCTACCACCTACATGTCACCATTTGCTCACTACATCATTGTACAAGTTAGATATTCACAGGAGAGCTTTGTCACACTGTTTCTTAGCAACCCCAGCTGAAAAACACAATTCATGTCTATAGACATGAATGGCACTCAATGAGTTAAACGTGTGCACAAGCCCGGTGCGTGACTTGTGCCAGGGCTCGCATCGCTACTCATAGCTTACTTTAGGATAAACTTCTCTGCTAATAACTACTAGGTTGATTATTGTCAAATCTGAATCAAAAGCATACCACTACGATCCTCTTCTGAGTTTCCAGTTAGTGATTCGCCCTCTTTTAAACACTTGCACTCTGCATGCGCAGAAAGCAAAAACTGGCTAGGGACAAGCATGTACGACGGCATTACGTCACAATGATTGACAATTAGGTGGACCAATAGTCTTGATGATCCACCCAGAATTTGAAGCCCACAATACCATAATGTATGATGGTGTAATATGGCTTATAATATAGTACATTGACATAAATAAATCTATCTTTGTATGGCAAGTTCATTTTTTGGCCCTGAAGATTCTCAATCCAGAATGTCTAACCAATGTGTTGTTAAGCAACTCGGCAGAAAGCGTCACAAGGGCAATTGGTGATTGACAAATTTGCAGATATTTAATGGAAATTTAGGACAACAGAAATATATTTTAGCTTTTTAGAATGAACACCACATTTTGAATTCTATTTAAATGTTTGAACTGATTCTTAACATGTATTATTCCAGAATCAAATGTGAGTGAATTAGAACAATCATGTGAACTCCAGATATAAAGAAGATCAACATGAATGGCTCTGGAGATTCTCGAGTCCTGAATGTTGAGTGGTTTGCTTTTCATGGGATATTTTAGTGTCTTGTGATATTCTAAACAATATTTTAGAGCTTCGGCTTTACCCTGCCAACTTTCTTTTCCCTAATGATATGGCAAACTGTTGTCATTCGAACAGAAAATGGCCCATCTGTCATTTTTATATTGCTATCAGTCAGCATCAATAGGTCTCCCAGTGTGACCAGCCTGGTACAGAATGGTGCAGACTTTGGAGTCATTCCACTTTTAATAATGAATATGAAGGAGGGCTGAATCTGAGTCTCCCAAATGAATCACGACTGAGTGGCTGAGGTGGGTTGATAACTAATAACAGATTGAGATACTTTTCCATCAGATTTGAGCAAGTTGAGGCATGTTTGACACAAATATGACAGCCATCCAAAAGGGTAACTGTCTCAGCTCAAGCATTGCATGTGAGCCCCGCATGTAAAGATGTACACAAATGTAGCAAATTTTGTATGTGATTACCCCAGACTCGAAAAGCACTGCTGTTGGGAGGTAGTTTAGTTGTGGGGGTGTCACACTGCTCTAATCATGCATTTTCTACCCCATTGATTCAGTGGCTTTTCTATCTAGTAAATCCTTCACATGCAACACATTAAAGCGAGGCCTTTTTCCTTTGCCACCAATCGATTAGCCTAGCTGAGAGATGGCCACAGAGGAAAAGAAGGCCAGAGATTGGAGTCGTTATCGTCAGTGTTTGGAATAACGGCGTTTAAAATAACGGCGTTTGTTTTTCAGTAACGGGGTAATCTAACTGATTACTTTTTACGCCGTTACAACGCCGTTACCGTTACTGAACGTTAAATGCGGTGCGTTACATGCATTGATTGAATAAAATGTTATCCGAAAGCATCCCTGGCTTCTGACTCAACTGTTGTGAGGAGGTGGGTTAAAAACAAGGTGAGCGATTATGATTGGCTTAGGCGGCGTCATGTTTCATGGTAGCCAATCAGAGCCAGTGTTTTTACACATGTGCCAGCAAGAGGAGGCGGGTTAAAAACAAGGTCAGCGATTACGATTGGCTAAGGCGACGTGCCAGCACACGCGACACACACACACACACACACACACAGAGCAGATTGGATGAAGCAGCAGAGATGGTGAGCATGGAGCAGTCTGATGAAAAGTTGACATTTTTAAGGTGACGATACAAACACTACTTTAAATTAATTGTGGTCAAAGGCAAGAACGTGTATGTGAGCAACTCAAAATTAATTAGTCCATTTACCATTTACTTTTTTAAAGTAACGTTCCCAACACTGGTTATCATTAGGAACTTCTCATACACATTTGGCCGCACGCAAAGAGCTGCTCAAATGCCATAAATATATGCATGTGACTCTATGCGAGAGTGGTGTTGTTTTAGTTCTTTAGAGGAAAACTGAAATGCACAAATATATTATTTTCCTTTTTTTTAACCACTTTGTGTTGATTTAAGAATCTTCAACGTAATCACATGTGACACCTAGATTCAATGCAGAGGTTTCTTGTTATCAGAAATCAAGTCATATTTTTATCACTATTTTCCTGCACAAAATTGTGCATTTCGCAATGTTTTCATTCGTCATTAAATGCTTTCTGGCAGTTTTTGTCTATGCTAGTCTAGTCAATCAGATCACTGTGTTGAACTAAAATACAATTTAATACAAAGCATAGTTTTCATTTCCTCTCCCCTTGAAAGTAATCTATTATTTTTTTCTGATGTGCCTTTATTGTTTTATAATGACCACATTCTGTACTTAACAGCAGTGTTTTTTACCTGTTACCTGGTCATTTGTATTCAAATTTCTACTGTCGAAAACTAAATGATCATAGTGCATGCATTGTGTGTGTTCAGAAAAATATTTTGTTCCTCCTCATAAGAAGAGCATCTAATCCCCTATATAAGAACTATATCAGTTAGTATCATCACAGTCTTTTTCCTCTCCCCTTTAAAGCAATGCCTTCTAGTTTTTTCACTCTCTACTGAATTGGTATTGCACTCAATATCACCAGTAGGAGCAGTCCCTAAATCAGCTCGAAAAGTTTTCAAGTCTATCCATTCATCTTCTGCGTCGACTTATCTTGATCAAGGTTGGAGGGCAGTGAAGCCCATCACCGTTAACCTTGGACACACTGCAGAATATAACCTGGACAGGTTTTCAGTGCATTGCATGGCAGCGCACAGAGAAAAAATAATACATATATAATTACAGGCCTGTAAATATTCTCTGAATTTGATTTATAAACTGAAATACTTCTACCTAATGCATATTTTTCAATCGTCAGAGGGAGTGTATGCTCCTTCTTGAGACCCACAAAGTTATGACCTCTTAGCTGTGAGGCAGTGTTGCTAAACCTTGCCACACTAAAGATGAGGGGGGTTCTTACATTGATCACTCACAGACTATGAAGTGTGTGTGTGTGCGTGCGTGGGTGGGTGGATCCATTCTTTTTTTTTTTTTTTTTTTTTTTTTTCTCTTGTCTGCACATTCTGTCGAAGGTTAACACTACAAGAAGTGCAATCTTTTAACAGCAATGCATATTTTGTTATTGCAATTAAATAAATTTATTTATTTCATTGCATAATTGTGACCATCACCAGCCCTCCCTAGGGAAGGGTAAGAAATACTTTATTAAAGGGAGGATGTAAAAAAAGAGAGGGCAGTGTTACACCAAGGTGAGGGGTTGGAGAGGGGTGGGGAAGTTAACAGGGAAGAGGAATACAAGATAGGAAATGGAATGGGTGGGGAGTAGTCGATAGATTTCAAGTGATGCGATGTGAAATTGTGGTTGTGTATATTGTGCTTATTGTTGAGTTATCAAGCCAGTTTGGTGACCAGTGTGTGGTTTAGGAATAATGGTGGTGGCTGTGAGCAGAGGAAGAAGTGAGTGGAAATTCCATAAAACAGGTATTTGGGAACAACGTGTCTGTGGTTGAGCCCAGTATGAGTGTTATCCCACAGCCCAAGGCCAGTGCATCCATGACAAATGTATTTCCAAGAACCGCCACTGCAAAACCCACGAGCCGCCCCCGGGCCCCGGAAGCAGCCAGGCCAGCAGCAAGAGCGGGCAACCCGGGGGCCCCCGGCGACCACCACACGGCCAGGCAGCCCCCCGAACGCCCCCAAGATCCCAAACCGAGAGGCAACCATCGCCCCCCCCATACACACCCGAGAAAGCCCCAAGGAGCCAAGGACCCAGCGCACCACGCCACCAATCCAACCCCCAACCCCCAGACCCCCCACCCCACCCCCCCCCCACCCCCCCCACACCCCCGCGCCCAAACCCCCGAGGGGAGGGCCCAGAGAGCTCCCCGCCCGAGACCCCAGCGGAGGAGCCGAAGCCCACGCCCAGCAGACGACCAGAGCCACGCCGAACGGGCAGCCGGCGGGCACCCGCCGCCGGGCCCAGAGCCAGCAGGGACCCGACCCCAGGCCAGAGGGACCCGGAATGAACGCAGCACCAGGAGCAGCCCGCCCAGGGAGGACGACCACACCCCAAGCCGCATAAGGCACCAGGGGGCCGCCGGGAGTCTCCCCGCCGGCCCCCAGGCACCCCAACCTAGCCCCCCATGGCGCCCCAAATCACCTATTGTTGATGTCGCCCGCGCCACGGGCTTTAGTTTTTTTATTTTTTATTTTTTTTTTAAAAGCCAGGGCCCCCTCCAAGGGCCAAGCCAGACCGCCTTGTGCATCCCCAGCACCCTGCCTCACGGGGCACTGCCCAAGCAGGGGCCGTACCATTAGGTATGCAAGGGCGCGGCACGCGGCACCCGCCCCGAAAGACCCCCGCCAGGACCGGCCCGGCCAGCCAGCCAATCACCCCGGGCCCCAGGAGCACCCCCCGGGACCAGGACCCCCCAAGGGCAAGTCCCCGGGCCAAGCCCCCCGGGACGCACCCCCCACCCCCGCCCAGGACCCGGCCACAGCCCAGCAGGACCGCACAGCCCCGGACAGCCCAAGGCCAGCAGCCCAGGGCCCGCCGCCCCCCGGGCAGCGCCAGCCACGGAGCAGCGCCACCCACCGGCCCGCGAGCAACCGGCGATCCCCACCGCGGGGACGGAGGCACCCCAAAGGCACACATCAAGTGCGGAACCGCAGCCCCGAGCCAAAGATGCCCCGGACCCACCCACCAGTCCGCAGATGGCAGGACAGACCCACCAGGCGGCCGACAGCAACCTCCACCACCGGAACAGCTAGCGCCGCCCCCCAGTAAACAGCATCGCTCCGAGGCACCTAGCAACCCCGCCCCAACCCCGGTGAGGACACCAGCACACCCCCAGCACACCCACCCCCCAAACCGGCGAGGCAGGCCGCCCCAGGCCCGCACACCGCGGGGCCCGCCCCCAAGGCCACCAGCCGACGAAACAAGCACCAAGCCTCACCCAAGGGGAGGAAGCGTCCCCGCGCTCCACCAGGCCGACACCGCCCGGAAAGACCCCGCAAGGAGAGACCCCAGCAAAGCCCCCCCGAGACCCACCGCCACGCCCGACCACACCATCCTGATGTATTTTCACTCTATGTAGTGGCCCAGCCACCAACAGAGGGGCCAGGCCCCCACCGGAGAGGCCCAAATATGTGAGCCAACCCACCACCCTGTTATGGTGCCTCTCCATTCCCCAATGGAGAGGCACTTCCCTATCCCCTGTGTGAGTGTGTGTGTTCAGTGAATGTATGGGGTGTAATTAAAAGAAGGGGGATGGAGGGGAGCGGTGCTCCCCATCCTACCTCTGTGGATATACGTGTATGTGGTGTAATAGGCCGGAGGGTGTAAGTGAGGGTACACCCTCCGGGGGGTGGCATGTTGAGGTGTGATTAAAATTGGAGGGATTAGTAGGGTAACTAGAGGTGGGAGTGCCGCCCCCACGCCACTACATAGTGACACAGGTGGCGGCCCCCTCCACCCCCAGTCCCACCATCCAGCCCCCCAAGGGTTGGGTATGGGTGTGTGGTGCATATTGTGAATGGGCCAGACCAGCTGGGAGTGAGGTGAAGTGTACATGTAGGAGGACTGGGTGGATCCATTCTAAATTCAAGGCACACCAGTCACTCAAACGCGTACCCTGTGCCTGCAAAGACCTCCGTGATCTAACCAACATCTGACACTACATCTACATTTTCCATAGACGCAGAATGGGTACACGGGCACAATGCATGTCATGCCTGCATGTGTGTTTGATGTGCCTTAATATGGGGGGTGGATCCATTCTAAACTCATGTGCAGCAGTCCATCGCACAAGTACCTGCCTGCCTAACTTGCACTAAACTTACCTAATTAAAGTAGTTAGGTGTAGCGGCAGGTGTGGTGTGAGTGAAGCTACAGTGGTCAGGCGCGCTTCACTATCGAGCACCGTCTGCATGATATGTAAACAGTTCGAAAAAATTTCTCGGCGTGTACATGCGTGCAGGTCAGTTAGCTTGTGTGAGTGTTGAGTATGGGAAGTGGATCCATAGAATAGAATGGCGTAGGTGTGGCTTCTGCAAACATGTTGACGCGTGAACGTGTTAAGGCACATCAAACACACATGCAGATGTGAATTGTGAAAATGTAGATGTAGTGTCAGACGTGCAGGCGCAGGGATGCGTTCGATTGGATCCGTCCCCAATACCTTAAGGCTGGCATACACTGTGCAATTTTTGGCCCATTTTGAGCCGACTTTTGACTCGTGTGACTATTTTGTGGGATCGTGCGAGTCTCTGCTAGATTGCGTGTCGTGCATTGTGTAGTATACATGGGGTCATGAGAAGCGATTAACACCTCACGACCAGCTCCCAAACAGCAATCATAGGTCGTAAGGATTTCAAACATGTTTGAAATCCAGTCGCTCCTCTGAGGGTATCTCACAGTTGAAGCAGTGCCACGGACCAGCTTACCGTAAACGCTCACACTGCGCGTGCGTGAACACCGTAGGACCGCTGGAAAATTGACAGACTGTCGTGCCCACGTCTGTCCAGCCAGCTCCTGGTCCATCACATCGCCGTATTTTCTCTTTTAAAGCTCTTTTTGCTGAGATCTGCGAGCGTCTCTCCACTTTCGGGTTTTTCTTCTTCGTCTGTTTTAATGGCGACGCTTCAGTGTTCTTCTTCTTCTTCTAATTTGTACGTTGCATTTCCAGAAACAAGACTCCGACGTGTCGTGTATGAACGTACAATGTGAGCAGTCAGATCGTGTCAGTGTCGGTCCGTATAGTGTGAGAATATGCATCGTGAGCTGCGCACATTTGGGCTCTGTGTCTGAGTCGCACAGTTTGAGCTGGAGCTGAGTGTAACGATTGAAAAAATCGCACAGCGTATCCCAACCTTTAACTAGTTAACGCGTTAACACGTTTGCAGACACCACACCTACACCACACTTTAAAGTGTATGCACACATACGCCACACCTGGATGACACCTAACAAAATAAATATATTAGTCACACGTAGAAGCAGGTGTAGCGTGAGTGAAGCTACAGTGGTCGGGTGCGCTTCACTATCGAGCACCGTCTGCGTGACATGTAAGCACAAAAAAATGCTATGCGTGCATGGCGTGTGAGCGTTGAGTCCAGCCCCCCATAACACTCACACAAGCTTACGGACATGCACGCACGTACATTCCTGTACTCCTAAGCGCCTAGCAATTTTTTTTACATGTCACGCAGACGGTGCTCGATAGTGAAGTGCGCTCGACCACTGTAGCTTCACTCACGCCACACCTGCCACTACACTTGACTACTTTAATTAGGTAAGTTTAGTGCAAGTTAGGCAGGTAGGTACACACGTGATAGACTGTTGCGCATTAATTCAGAATGGATCCACCCCCGTAGTGTGTGTGCGCGTGCGTGTGCATGTTTGATAACAGATATACGAAGGCACATTTAAAGGTTGTCTCTGCTAGATATGTTTACAGCATCAAATGTGTTTTATATATTACCAATAATGGAAAATATTCACATTTATTAAAAAAAACAAAAACATCTAAACTACTTTTGACGTGTACGAATCTGTTATTGCTAGCTATTGTTGTTCATCGGAGCAACAGCATTATTCATATATGACAAAACAATGCCATGAGGTCACTGTGAGCATCTGAGGAAGGTTAAGTATTTCTAACTGTGTTTCCCTAACAAGCACGATTGTTTTCCCCTCCTGTCTGCTCTACAACGAATTTTGAAGAACGTTTCCGGACTAAACCATGACTTCATATATGTTCTTTACTTGAGCTTAACATTAGAATTTACTAAAGGTACTCTTTAAATTTGGCCGAGAAAAAAGTTTCAATATCTCCAACCACTAGAACTTTGGGGAGAGTTATTCATGAGATTGATTAGACACAAAAGAATCGAGGTCTATACAATGATATTTTCCATTTTTACTACAACGCACAAAGCACCAGATCTTGACTAGAATTTTCTAGTTTAGAACCAGCAGCATCACTAACTTGATCTCTTAAGGAAAGTTGAATTTGTGTTCTTCTATCTTTTTTTTTTTTTAATTGTTTGGTATCAAGAATCAGATCAGCTTTTAATTGCAGCAGTACTATTACATTAACCCAGTTATAGCAGCACAAGGACAGAAGTATCATTTGGGAATCAGAAGCAGATCCTCCTGTTTTTGTAGTTTTTCCTTTGCACTCAGTGGTACTGTTTTTTTTCTCTCCATACGACTAAACAACCCAGGCTTTGGACATTATTTCTTTGAACAGAATAACTGAATTTTTTTTTTCTCTCTCTCTCATCCGACCCATTTGAAAAGTGAATTGAAGAATGTTATCTAAGCTTTAGCAATCACAAAAATCCAGTCACAACATTCTTCTTCTAAGGTCAATCTCTTAAAAAGGAGAGAAAAAACCTTCCCCTGTTTATTGAGTAAGGCTGTCCTTGGTCAAGCCTCTCCATCGGAGATAAGTGCTAACAAAACTGAGGTAGGGAGAGATGTGAAGATTTCTATTGACTGAGTGAAATTGGGCAGCCTCAAACAAAGTTTCATGACAAAGTTTTTCGAGGCACATATCCAGAGCTGAGTTTCAGCTGAGCTGTGGATAAAGCTTTTTAACACTATTGACTCATTTAGGCTCTTACCAAGATGTTCTGAAATATTCAAATGATCACTGGGAGTTTCTCTCCATCTGTGGCAGGGAATAAAAGTGGAGCGAGAGGGAGTGAGAGAGCAGGAAGGGAAAGTGAGGAAATTTTTATGTCAGCCTTTTGCAATCATTGAATTAATAGGCACAAGACAATTAAAGAATACTAAGCAATAACATTGTCCCTAAAGTTTTCTTATCTTGGGTGGTGTCAGTGTTGCATGCTGGTCAAAAAGAATGTGTGTTAGTCAAATGTGCATAGCTCTGCAAAATAGATCATGCATAGTAAATTCAATTTAGAATGTGTTACTTTAGAGGAGAATCTGCATCAACAGTGATGAAGGTATTTTGGCTGTCATGAAGATTTTAAGAGAAAGAACTGCCAATCTGGGGCCCTTATTTCTTATTTTTACGTTTAACCCAACACTCTTAGGGTCCCAATTTCTTTAAATGTGATCCAGAGCTGGAAAACATCCAAAACCAAGTAGTTGCTATTATATTTCAAAACGTTCCACTGTGCCAAGAAGTGGTACAAAGCAGTCAACTAAAGCATAAAGTTATGTTTACGGCTAAAGGCAAAGTCTGCTAGCCTGCAGGGTTATGAATAAAGATCTCTCTATAGTCACAAAACACTGTTCCTTTTCCAAAGCGGATTTTCTTCTTAATTCTGATCTAATTCATTTAAAAATACTAAATCTGGTTTGAATCCAATAAGAAATATGTTGGTTTTGATCATAATAATCTACATAAGCATAAACCCACAGGTTACAGCTGATCAGAATGTCATATTTTGTCAAAAACCTCGTAGCTTCAAAGTTGAAAATTATTAAATACAACATTCGTCAATAAAGTGATTCAGAGATGGATTTTATAAATGTATGTTGTTGTCCATAGCTGTCCATCGATTAGTGAGAGAAGACAGTGGACAGTAACAAATAAATACAAAAATACTCTCCCTCTAGAATTAATTTAGTCTTTGCTATTCGCAGGCTTTTTCTACTTCTGTGGTTTCTCTCTCTCTCTCTCTCTCTCTCTCTCTCTCTCTCTCTCTCTCTATCACTTCCCATTTCCTTCTTTTTCTCTCCGTGGGTGTGTGTCCCTTTAGGGTGTCTGCTGCAGTTGAGATAAGAAGCCAGTGTAGGACACAGGGGGATGGTGTTCACAGAAGCTAGGTGATCTTATCTACTCCCTCTCCCTCTCTTTCCGAGCATCTCATACTGTTTTGCTTTTCCTTTTTGCTGCCCCCCGCCCCTTCTTTCTTTTTGTGCCCTTGCCCTTCTTTCTCTCTTCCCTCTCGCTCTCCCCTCTCTTCTCTCATGCACATTCTCTCAGATCCCCTCTGCGCTGCTGTTGATTTGAATTTGAAGTGATGGCAAACCAAATTGGCAGCATTGACAGCAGAAACAAACAGCTTATCTCTCTCTCGTGGCCCAGTATGGGCCCTAGTCAGATACTAGAGCCACTGCCAGCATCTGACTTGTGACAATGATGATAAATTGAGCATTCGTTGACTGCCACTTTTAGTGGATATGTTTAAGCATATAAACTTCAGCCATATGTCTGTGGACACAGTAAGCCAAGAAATTTAATAATTTCTTGTTGATGCTACTTTTTATACCAGCATAATCACATATTCTCTTGTATTACCTTTACACATCACACGTTATTTTTCGCAAGTATGGAAACTTATATGGAAAAGAGTGTCAATGAATATTTTCAGCATTGTGCGTGCAATTTATTTTTTAAAGCAAATTGAGTCTGTGGAGTAACTAAACTACTTGAAATTTATACGTTTGAAATTGAATTTTGAGCACCTTGTATTAAACTTGTTAATAGAACCGATACTTCATTAAAAAGTAGTATCATGAATTGATCGTAAAAATAATAACCCTTTCTATAACACTGATAACTCTATTCTACAATTTTAGAGTAGAGTACAGTATTCTTTATTCTTCCCACAGTGGGGTAATTTACTGTCATGACAGCTCAATAAAAAAGTGCAATAAAAAAGACAACAGATAGCAACACACAGAAAAACCCGAAAGACACCCAAAAAATAGTGCAATAAAGATAAAATAAAATAAACAATACAGTAATAGGCTATATATAAATAGAAACAGAAATAGAAAAAAGAATATATAAAGGATAAAGATATATACATATTTAGAGGCAGGGCAAGGAGATGTATTAACATATTTACAGAGAGTACAATGCCCTAGACCAGGGGTGGGCATCTCCAGTCCTCGAGGGCCGGATTCCCGAGACTTTTAGATGTGTCGCTGCTCCAACACACCTGAATTAAATAAATGGCTCGTTATCATGCTTCTGCAGAGCTTTATGACAACACATTGGTTTCAACGCACCACTAGTACTTTGTTGTACCACCTCTGGCTTTTATAACAGCTTGCAGTCTCTGAGGCATGGACCTAACAAGTGACAAACAGTACTCTTCATCAATCCGGCTTCAACTTTCTCTGATTGCTGTTGCCAGATCAGCTTTGCAGGATGGAGCCTTGTCATGGACCATTTTCTTCAATTTCCACCACAGATTTTCAGTTGGATTGAGATCCGGACTATTTGCAGGCCATGACTGACCCTATGTGTCTTTCTTCAAGTAAAGTTTTCACAGTTTTTGCTTTATGGCAAAATGCATTATCATCTTGATAAATTCTGTCATCATCTCCAAACATCCTTTCAATTGAGGGAATAAGAAAAGTGTCCAAAATGTCAACAAATTTGTGCATTTATTGAAGATGTAATGACTGCCATCTCCCCAGTGCCTTTACTTGACATGCAGCCCCATATCATCAATGAATGTGGAAATTGACATGTTTTCTTTGTGCAGTCATCTTCATAAATCTCATTGGAACGGCACCAAACAAAAATTCCTGCAGCATCACCTTGCCCAATGCAAATTTGCGATTCATCACTGAATATGACTTTCATCCAGTCATCCACAGTCCAACATTGCTTTTCCTTAGCCCATTGTAACATTGTTTATTTCTGTTTAGGTGTTAATGATGGCTTTTGTTTAGCTTTTCTGTATGTGAATCCCATTCCCTTTAGGCGGGTTCTTACAGTACGGGCACAGACGTTGAAGCCAGTTTCCATCCATTTGTTTTGCTGTGCATTTTCTGTTTTCAAGACATATTGCTTTAAGTTTTCTGTCTTAACGCTTTAATGTCTTCCTTGATCTACTTGTATGCTTGCCTTTTACAACCTTCCCATGTTGTTTGTACTTGTTCCAGATTTTAGACACAGCTGACTGTGAACAACATCTTTTTCAGCATTCCGTGATGATTTACCTTCTTTAAAGGGATCCTCCACTGTTTTTAAAAATGTGGCCTAAAACCATTGAAATATGCTCATTAGAAGAGTTATGCCTAATAAAATGCATTTTTTGCACCATATTTGTTTTATTAACTTTTTAAAGTGGGACTATTTTAACATTTTTGAGTCTGTGCACCGCCATGTTGAAATGACGTCACTGGTGACGCCAATCGCCCCTTTTAGTCCATTGGGTTCTATAGCAGTGAAGCATTCAGGATCATTTAGCAGCTTTCTCAGTCAAAATGACAACTTGTGCTGCTTTGGGTTGCTCTAAAGATCAGTAAAAGTAAAAAAAAAAAAGTTGATATAAACCTTTTTTGTTTACCGAAATTTGATAAAATCTGTGAGCCAAAAAAATCTGTGACTGCAGGGGGGCGACAGCTCCAACTCTGTTGTTTCGTAGACAATATTAAGAAGAGAAGAAGAGCTCCGGTTGCAGGATCGGACTGCTGCTCAGAGCAGTAGTATAAGTGAGAGCTCACACAAATATACTAAAGTACTTATGATTATCAAGCAAAGTCAATTTGGTTCAATGGAATTACTTTGTTAAAATTTCTTAAACAACATTATTCAGTGTAAGTGAAGTACATTTTTATTTATACAGTGATTCTTTACAACATGATGCCTCGGTAGATACACTAGTTATTACGAGCATCACTGACATTTACATGTAAATCTTTCAAAAAATTCATCATCTAGAAATTTTAAAAATATGTTCATTTTCTTTAAAAACAATGATACAATTATGTTAATATGTTTGATTTGAAGATCAACTTAAGCAGTATGTGGCTACAGGGTAAACAAAGTTTTACATTGTCAATGCAAAACTTAATAAAATTTAAAGCTATGCACAACCCATCACATAAATGCAGTTTAGATGATAGGCCTAAAACTGAATAATAAAACTTTGTTACCAATTATTGTCAAAAAATCTCTTTGTAGTGATTTACATCAACCTTTAGCCTTAAAGTACACATAATATCATTTTATATGTGGGCATCACCATTTTGAAGATTTCAGCAAATCAGAGTTTGCATATCATGTTGCTGTCACGTCAGGCTAACTCTTCATGTTTCCCGGCCCCATATTACTCAATGTTGATATAACATTTCAACCTGACAGTTTAGCGCATAGTTACGTGCAGGTGATGAAAACATTTGGATGCTACTATCAGCCATCTTACTACAGATCCAAGCATGCCTTCCAGTTATAAAAAAAGACACCTTAGAATGGGAAACGGCACCCAAAATCTTACTACATTATGGTTTCCTCTGGCGTAAACATGAAAAATGGACTCAATGGACTTGATTTATATAGCGCTTTATCACCACACTGAAGCAGTCTCAAAGCGCTTTACATATCAGCTCATTCACCCAATCACTCTCACATTCACACACCAGTGGGACAGGACTGCCATGCAAGGCGCTAGTCGACCACTGGGAGCAACTTAGGGTTCAATGTCTTGCCCAAGGACACTTCGACACATAGTCAGGTACTGGGATCGGACACCCAACCTCTCGATCAGAAGACGACCCACTACCACCTGAGCCACGGTCGCCCAGAATCTCAGAATCGCCCATGAATCTTCATCACTGACAACGATTTGATGTGCACCTGGATACACTACCAGTGATACGGTACATTAGCGGTACATCGAAGCCCCTGACGATACGATTCACCCCTGTTCACAGTCTGATTTGATTTGATGGCCATTCAATCCTACACAGTGTGATACGATGCAATTCAAAATGGTGCAAAGAAAATATACCAAAAAAATGTAAATAGGAAATAAGAGCTGCAATTCAGTTTGTTACTAGAGGCAGAGGATTTTTTGCATTCCAATTTAACAAAAAAGTGCAAATTGTGGATGGATGGATGGATCTTCGGCCTCTCAAAAAGCACAACAGAAAAACAGGTCTTATCACAAGTAGCGTTGGGATTTGGAACCAGATTTACCATAAGGAACAGAAATGGGTTCCTCACATTTGGAACCTATTTATCATATTGTCAGAACTTAAAACAGTAAACATTAAGACAACATCACTCTCAATGAGTGACTTAAAGTAACACTTTCAATAGTACAATGTCCATATTCCTGTCTGCCACACACATACTAATATGAACTCTTCAGCAGGTATTAGACTAATACAGTAGTGAGAAGCAGAAAGCATTAACAATTCTAATATGAATAATACAAATAATAATAACCTTTCACTATTAGGTCTTTCACAACTGCTTGTGCAACGACAGTTGAAAACTATTATCTGTCACTAGTCACAGATGCTGTAAACAGACCTTCACTGAGTCATATTCAACGTCCATAAGACAAAGAATTGAATAAAATACACTTTTGAAAAAAGGTCAGTTATGTCTTTATCACAGATAGAGAGTGCTACCAGAGTCCCGCCTTGGACAAAGTAGTTCCTGATACTTTTCTCACCAGTTTTGCTGGCGCTCTCTTGTCTCGGAGGAATCTGAGTTAGGGGGAGCAGCGACGGCCTTATCGATACGAGTGAGCCCCTCAGTTTGTGTAAGTTTTAGCAGCACGGCATTCTTTACAAACAAACTTCATATGATTGGAATGATATTGTGTCTCTAACCTCATATATCCAGTTCAGTGTTAATAAAAGTTGCACTTCCTTTAGTATTCACTATGTCACAGTTTGTCAAACATGTCATCCTTCCCGAGCATGTAAAGTGCTTATTATTGCATATGCAGCTTCTATATTGCCCCTCATTCTAACTACTACATTTTACATATAATGGTATTTCAGTTGAGCTGTCTTTGTAATTTGGTCTAGTAAACCTTTGATGTTACTGTTCTGCAGAAAACTGAAACCCGCTAGTATTCATTGAAAATGGTTTTCTAAATATTTATATACAGTACAATATATGTACACAGGGGTGTTGTGTTTTTGCATAAAACTAAAAACATGAAGACTTTCTGTAATTCAGTGTTCTCAGTGAGCATAACATATAGAAATTGTGTGCCTGTGCTCTAATCATATAAGTAAGTATTAGGCGCATGAATCAGTCTTTCCTATGGGAAGGCGTCAGCGTGTAGAGTTAAAACGACAGGCCCGAAGAGTACAGGGAGGTAGCCAAGCTGTCAACGGAAAACTCCCATTCCACCTAATGAGAGAGAGGACCGTTAATTAAAAACACCAACAGGCAAAGCTCCCCAGTGTCCCACTACCACGACGACCTAGGGTTAAAGACATAGAGCATCATGGAAGGAGGCATGCTGCTTTCATGTTCAGAACACAGTGCTGCCCTGAACAATAAATAGCCCCCAGAATTCCTAGAGAACTACCAATGATGAGAGCTATATGTAGGGTTTATTAAGCAGTAAAACAGGGGTCTATAATAACAGCTCTCAAAGCAAACTGGTGCTTAAAAAGAGTTCACCTGCCAATTTTTATTTTTGTCTGAACTGGATAAGCTTTGCATTTATATTTAGCACTTTATTATTGTTTTCATGCTCGTGCTTGTTTGAGAAAGAACTACAAAAAACCAGGTTGCTTAAATATGGACTCTTTGGGTTATTTGGCAGCAACCCTGAAAATTGCTCTATAGAGCTGCGAGCTACCAAATACACAAGAATCATTTTCAATACACTATTAAGTTTTAATGCATTTTAGACAGGTGTCAACGTGCACGTAGTATGATCCACTCAGAAATATAGCATTTACTTACAAACTTTAAAACTTTGAGATGTGATATTTGTTTTCTGGGGTCTGATATCCTGTTTGCTACCTCTCTTATAGAATGCCTCTAGAGTTATTGTCTCTCGGCAACTGTTTTTCCTTTTTTGACATTTTATTTATTTGGTTTTGAGTCATTTGATTTTGTGATCTTATCGCTGAATTCTTAAAGCAATGCTTTGGAAAGCAACTTGTGCAGCATTCGCTCAAACTGTTTTACGGCTGCGTTACGCAATTGTCTTTAAGTTTTATGAAATTGTCAAGTGTATGAATCATTAGCCTTGATCCACAGATTGACAGTTTGTCAGGTCTCTGACAGTGGTGTGTACCTCAAGAAGTGGAAGGGAAAGGCTTACACGTTCCCCACGGCCTCTTCTTCCCTGCCTTCCGCTTCTCCGTCTTCTTTACACCCACACATGTCAGCCCAGGTGCTAACAAAACAGAGGATTGTGGGTAATCTTGGAACATATGGAGCAGGGAAATGGAGAATCTAAAGGTGGAGGGTGTAGAGGGGGGAGTGGCTCGAAGTGAAAGAGAGAAGCTGTCAGACTGTCCATCCCCGTCACAGCAGCGAGGAGAGCACGATTGGAGAATGGATAACTGCTATTTCAGACTGCCAAGCTGAGAGTCACGAGCTAAATCTGTCGATTAATTTGGATTACAGATGCGTATAATGAGGACTCAAAAAAAGTCAAGCAATATAAACTATGATGTTAAGGGTAGGGGTTACAATAATACACTCAAAAATGAAATGGATCAAGAATCTCAAATGGTCATAGAACTATACGGTGTGCTTGTGTGAGTGTTGTTTTTGGCTATTTGCTAATGATAGCAGTGACACCCTCTGAAAGCTTTCTTTCTCTCTCTGTCCCACGACCACATAACGCAATTTCTTCTCTCTCTCTCTCTGTCTGCCCCTCCTGCTGTATTTCAGGCTGTGCCTTCCTCACCTACTGTGCCAGAGAGTCAGCCCTGAAAGCCCAGAATGCATTGCACGAACAGAAGACCCTGCCAGGAGTAAGTCCTATAAGAAGTACTGTGCTGACCCACAAGCTAAATCTTACATAAACACAACACACACACACACACACACAAGCACATACAGATTCAAATTAGATTTTTTGTTCATTTCCAATCAAACAGGACTTTCCATTTTCACTATGCTTGTCATTTGCTATTGATCAACCACTATAAACACTAGACATTCTTTCTCTTGAAGAATCCTTTTCTTTTGCAGCCCACCCCCACCGCATCTCACTGCCTCTTGCTCTCTTCACTTTGACAGTCACACATACACAAACCCATAGGGAGAAACCACACAGCATCACATCATACGCATACTATTTATAGTCTTTCCTCCAGTTTGTGTAAATGAGTGTGTGCCTGTGCATGCAGCCATGTGTGTGGTCAAGTGTGTGAGATATAGACAGAGGGATGAGAAGCGGGTGGGAAGATGGATGTAGGCTGTTTTTTTTGTTTGTTTTTTTTTTCTTCATTTGTGTACACACTTTCACACAGCTGCAACACAAGCATGCATCTTGAATGTATATCACAACAAGACATCTTTGAGACAGATGTTCACATCCTGGGATTACTGCTGCTCACATGTACAATGCAGCTGGATGCCTGCTTGTTTGAATGCTCAGCACTCTCATGATGGACACATGGAGTTTTGACGCTGTCACATAGAAGTGAGGCACTCAGCTGAAATGATACACAAAACTGTCTTCAGTGCATGCTTTTTTTGGTTTGACTCTAATACACTTGGATTTGTGGCAGCATTTACCTGGATGACTGTGTATAAGCGTGCACGCAGGCATGGTGCACGTGTCTCTTCCGCACATCCATGTATGTGGTGGCGTGTGTGAGGAAGTTTTGATGCATTTTTGTCAGGCCTGGCTCAGTTTGCTCCGTTCGTTTTTAATGACGCCTCCAGGGAAGCTGACAGTCGCCGTGTTGAGCGCACAGCCTTTGATGTGAGTGATTATGACATCACAGACGTGCAGTCGAGAAGAGCGGAGGAGTGGGGATCCATGCTCTCACTTTTTTCCTCCCGTCCCAATGGCATATTATACAGAAAGGAAAAAAATAGTGAGTGAAAGGAAAACGTAGATAGAGAGAGAGAGAGAAGGGGGAGGGGAAGTATTAAATATTTGACCTAAAACATAATATAGTTTTATGTCTGCACAGAGTGTGCTGCCGATTGACGGTTTTGCCTTTGTTTAACATGGAAGAAATGTGCATCTTTGGGAAATATACTCCTTGTTAGAGGAAAAGCATTAATGGGGCACTTTCAGCCACTAAGGTTAAAAATGCAACCTCAGAGTTCACAGACACGAGAAGTGTCTTTTGTAAAAAGTAAATAGAATAAATAATTGTGTGCCTGTTCTGAGAACAAGAGGTCATAACCAGTAGTGCACCTCTATTAGCTGAGATGATCTTCCAGCAGCAATATAGATTTAATAGCTTTTGATGAAATAGCAATGCATCATTAGCAAAGATAGTGAATCAGTCACTTGCAATCAAAGTTATTATTGAAGGAGACATTAATTTACATTACCTTTAGCAGCATTGGACAGCCTGCAGGCTTATATATGATCAATGGCAATAGCTGTATAAACAAAGGTAAAGACACAAGACAGACCTAGAAGCTCAACAAACCCTGAAGCAGTGCAGTCAGTGAGGCGAAGCAGGACTATCTATTGTTGCTGATGAGGGAAAATCCAGCAGACCTGAATAAACTAGTTCATTAGAAACAAACTGAGGACTCAATCCTGATGTTGGCACAGGTACTTTAAAGCTTTATAAAAGTTTCAGGCTTTCCTTTGTTCCCACTGCCATCAGACTGTTGTTTTTTTATGCCGTTGTTGTTATGTTTTTGTTTTAAATTTAATTTAAATGTATTTTCTATTTTCTAATTCATATTCATCCCACAGTAATATTTGCACTATTATCCTATGATTGTATTTAATTTTGTTCTTACTGTGTGCTATTATATTGTTTTGCTGCAACATGTGAAATTCCCCTATGGGGATCAATAAAGGTCTATTCTTTTCTCTTCTATAGCTAACTCTGGCTTGACAGGTTGTTGTTTTTTGCATGGCTCCTGTCAAATTAACTAATAAATGAATTATATGGTGCTCATTCAGACTGTTGCTCTATTTTACCTCTATTTTTGTTTTGCTCATTAAACTCCTCTTTTGCCATCCACAACAACCAAAACCTTGACATCAAGTCCTTGTTAAAGCATCTCCCCCCAACCCTTTGTCTTGATGAAACTTAATCATCAAAGTTGTCCCAACCTTTTCATTGCAAAACTTTTTTCCTGTCTTTTTTTTTCACTTCCAGGTGAACATGAAGAAGTGGGATTTGGCTTCCAAGTGAAAACGCCCTTTAAGCATTGCTTTAGGCTGTTGGTGTAGCTCAGAAATAGTACTGAGGGCCGCCTTGCGTGAATGTGTGTACAAATGTGTACGCATAGGTATGTGTGAGTAGGAGTAATGTCAGGGGAGACTCGGGTAAACAACTTTTAAGATGAACCGTTGATGTGTACGTGACACTAACACTGAGTTTCCTATGATAGATGACAAAGTGTCACAAAACAATAACAAAACAATAACGCAGCAGATACTCAGGTTTATGTTGATGAATATTGACATGTGATGCCTACATATTGCTCAGTTTTTGTGATGTGACATTGTTTTCACTACCAAACACTTAAAAAAACAACACCAAATATTTACCCTGTTATTATTTTTTTAGATTTCTAATTTTCCCAATCTATAGCTTGTTTTTTTGTGACACAAAAGCACAGTCTTTTACTTTTTACACTACAATTGTACATGCAGGTAAAATGTGGTTCTGGTACCTCAGGTCTTCCATCGTGGCATTGTACCTTACATGGCCATATTCTCCCACACGTGTAAGTCAGAAAAGCCGGGCAGTTGCGCTGTTTTTGGCCACGCGCTATTCTTCCCCTGCACCTAATTCAGTCACTGCGCGCCTTGATCCCAGTTATGCACTCTGGGTGGAGCGTACTGCTAGGATCCCTTGATCTGGAAGCCAGATGGACTAAATATTGACTTGGGCAATCATCCTGTAAGTCTCTGCCGATCCCATGCAGTCAAGTATGTTACCACTTTACAAAGGATCCATGGTCAATGACTAGCTTATGACGTTACCTTGTTTGCAGCTGTGCCTTTAAGCAGCATGGTCCCAATTAAAAGGTCTACTGCAATGCCAAGGCTAAAAATACAATGCCTGTGAAATGATGAATCTTAAAACCAAACTCTCTTATACCATTAACTGTTCCCAAGGCGGTCCCAATCTATTTTGCCGAGAATGTAAAAAGTTTACCTTAATACTTTTGTTTTTTAAATTAACATTCCTGTTAATCTATTGTCGGCAAACTCCCACATACAAATCTACTTGTTTGTATGGATCTGAACTCTTGTAAGATGTATGTTGATTGAATAATTATTTAGTAAAAAACTAATCAAAAGGCAACATTTGTTTAAGTTTATTGTAAGATAGTGGTTTTCTGGTGTAGGCCTATGTATGATAGTAGTGAATTTTACAGATTGGATTTATATTGCACTCTTATTGATAGGATGCTGCGTATGGTGGGAGCAAAGATCCTTAAGAAGTATTCCAGTGCATCAGTGTCTCCTTTGGGTAACCTTTAATCTTCAAGTTTGCTTTAAAGCACAGGAGCTACCACCAGTTTGATTCCGATACACAGGTAAACAGTACAGATGATTTTCTGTCATAATTTGGTTACTACTTTAATAAACTCGCTTAATTTATTTCATTTATATATTTGTTTATTTGACAGGGACAAATGCATGTTACTTTGCTTCATAAGACCAGTACAGTGCCCGTCGGAAGTATGTATTCATATAGTGGGGGCTTAAGTAGAGTTGTCAATTATGGCCAAATGAGTACGTTTTTTGGAGTCATTATGTGTATTTTTGTATCTTTCTGATGTCTTTTTGTGCATTTTTTGTATAATTAATGTTTTTTTGTTGCTATTGTAGTTTGATTCTAGAGTAATTTTGTATATTTTTGGAGCCTGTTTAGTGAAATAGATATAGATGGTGCGCTAGTGCCCGCTCACACACTGAGGTCGAAAGCTGAATAGGTTTTACTTCTGGGTGAACTTGAATGTGCTGTCAACCCGAAATAAAATTAAAATAAACATTTGGAAATGACCAAATTACTCCAAAATAACAGATGCACACACTTATTTGGAAGCCTTTGACAAAGTTTCAGGTCTAACTCGTGTTAGAGCGTCAGGGAGATATTCGCTCCACACACACACACGCACGCAGACCTTATTTGCTTTATAGATAGATATACAAAGTAGATGTCATGCATAATTTCTATCCTTTATCTAATAATAAATGAAGAAAGTTCTGTATGCGTGTGCGCTTGCGTGTGCGTGTTTGTGGAGCTAATATCTCCCCGACACGGTATGTGTTCGACCTGAAACTTTGTCAACGGCTTTCACATACCCCAAGTGTGTACTTCTCTTATTTTGGACTTATTTGGTGATTTCAAAAATGTTTATTTTAATTTTATTTCCCTGGACGGCACTATTTTATGTTTGCCAAGAAGTGAAACCAATTCAGCTGTGTGAGGGGGCGCTACCGCACCATCTATATCTATTTCAATGCACAGCTCAGCTCCAGTGCGTGTTCACAGTGGCAAGCTAGAGTCACATGTGCGGCCAGAGCCAATTGCTGCACACACAGCCAAGCAGCCACGTACTACAGGCACACGAGTGAGAGAGAGGAAGATAGTTTAAGGCTCTTTCACAAGTTTTGAGCTCCTGTGGATTTCTCTTTTGAGGAATCATACTTTTTGACTGTTCCTTATTTGGTGATTACGTTTATTTTTGTTTTATTTTGAAATCAATGTGGGTTAGACCAGAGAGGGGGAGGGCCGTCTGAGCAGCCGCGCTCACACTGATATACTAGCAAAGCTCTCAAGTCTCACTTATTGTGCCTGATGTGACTCACTGATGTGGTGAATGTGCGCGGCTGAAGCACTTGCCGTGTGTGCGAGCCACGGAGGAATAGCAAGTTGCAGACACGCACACATACACACACCATGTTTCCTCTGGAAGTGTGAGCCACACACATGATTTATAGATAAGCTATTGTCAGTCTGCTCGCTAAGTTACATCTGTTTGTATATTAATTACTAACCTTGGATGATAAGCACCCCTGCACTAAGAAATGTTAAATGCTAAATAACTAATCAGAATTATTGTCTCCTTTATTTATCCCAAGGGAAAATTGCTTTTGTTACAGCCGCTCAAGAAAATATCACAAATAAAAGAATAAACGTTAAAGAAAGAAAGAATAAATGTTAAATACGTGTATAATTAAGTAAAAGACTGTTGAAAATAAGGATTAGATACACACACAGTACAGTAGTAAAAAATAAAGTAAGATAGATAATAATAATAATAATAATAATAATAATAATAATAATAATAATAATAATAATAATGATAATAATAATAATACAAATGTACAAATTTGTATACAAATATGACATGACATATTTACAACAATCAAGCTGTGTGGTTACAGTGATGCATTATGCAGTTTGATCTCCACAGTAGAGCACTGTGATTGGATCAGCCTGGTGCTGAAATTGCAAATAATTTTGTTTGTATGAATTTATGTCTTTCATCAGATTGTAACTAAACTGCGGCATTGGTGCAAACTAACAATTTATCATGTGCATGTCCCATAGAATTAAACCAGGGAAATCGCATATTTTACTTTGCACCAGCACATACTGTATACCCCTTTAAAACACTGCAGAGTACAGAGTATGTACACCTTTTTTGTACATCCAACCTTGAAACACATACTCATTTGGTCATAATTGACAACTCTACTTAAGATCCCACATGGTTACATACTTCCGACAGGCACTGAAACTTTATGAACAGCTTGCACATAACCCAAGTGTGTGCATGCGTCATTTTGGACTTATTTGGTGATTTCAAAACAATTATTTTCATGTTTGTTTGACAGCTCGCTATTTAGACCGGACGAACGGGACTTGGAAGTTATGACGGGACCCGGAAGTTTTTAGCGGCCAATAGCCGAGGCTGTGTTGAAAGCGAACATCAAAAAACGCACATTTTTCTGTGGATACAGCATTAAAAACGCTGATATTTTCACCACGTGCTATATAACCAAATGCACACCTTAGTTGTAGATGCTGAACGCACACAGAGCCGTTTAGAGAGAGAGTTGCGACACACGGAAGAGTTCTCGGAAGTTTCAAATAGTAACACATACTCATTTGGCCATAATTGACAACTCTACTTAAGCCCCCACTATATGAATACATACATCCGACGGACACTGTGCTAGTCTGGAAATAAAATGCAAAAAACAGATATTATTATTATTATTATTATTATTATTGTATTGATGTATGTATCCATTCTGTACTATTTTGTTGTGGTTTCTTCCAAAGTCACTGTTGTGGGACAAGCCTAAACTCAAGCTTCTCCTAATTGCTGTGACCTAACTTGTGATCCTGATCTCCGGTTTTAGATTCATACTATGTACTGCAAGAGGCATTAAAAAGCTCAGTTATTGATTCTGGAACATGTCCTTACAAATGGGAAGATGTGCGGTGTTGTGTACGCACATTTATTTGGTTTTGTGTTTTACGCTTGGGTCTCTGGGTTGAGTTGCAGAGTTAGAGGTTGTGCAGCAGTTGCACAGACATTACATTCTAAATCTCCCTCCAGAAAAGTCTTTTTGCACTCATACACAACCAGCCATAATAGTATGACTTTATTAATTAACATAGATTGTCTCTTCAGCATAGCACATGTTAACCCTATGGTTTATTGATGGTTTAATAATCTGATTATAGTAATTGAAAATTGCGACTTGTTCGTGATATCGGTTGATGTCATCAGCCAAATATTGTCCAAAGAAAGCAAAGCAAAGGTCAAAAGGTAGCAACGGCTTAACCTGTTCAACACGCTCCTGTTGCTAACAAATCTGGCACCATTTGTTTATCAGGTGGTCCTTATATTATAGCTGATATTGTAAGATTAGTATTACCAGTAACTGGCTTCAAATACATTGATCAGTTCAATGTATTTCAAATTACAAAATAATGCAAACCAATACACACAAATGGTTACAAAGCACTGATATGACACCCTCAGCACATGCACTGATACTCCAAATCCTACACTTGTAACTGCAATAGAACACTCCTCGTAAACACTTCAACTGAACAATATGATACTCTAATACTGAAAATGAGGGAGTGAAAAGGGTAGAGAGTAAAAGAGAGAGAGAAATGCAGCGTCGTTGTACTCTGACTGTAATAGTAAGCAAGAGGAGAAAATATAGAACACTGAATCAATGCATCATTTCAGGCTGCTTTTACACACACACAGGCACACACACACAGGCACATGAGGGACAACCAACAAAAAAACAAAAACAAGGAAAAGCAGGAAAGCAAATGAAAAGAAAAGCAGGAGGAAGGAGAGGAGGAAATCAAGTTGACGAGAGTTGGTAGATTGAAGGAGTGGGAAGAGAGGAGCCGAGGTGCCTCCATACTGACTGATGTGTGCCTGTTTCTTTTTTCTCCCCTCTTGGTTGAGATAATGCCAAGGCAAAAAATCCATGGCATTGATTGGCTCCTGCGACCCAGTTTCATGGCAGCTTTTTCTCAATAAGTCGCCCCTCACTGGTCGATAACTGCCAGGCTCCCCAGGTGAAGAGTGTGAAGAGGTGTTTGGAAGAGGAGTAAGAGGAGGATAGCTTGTGAGGGGTGTGGATGCTGCTTAGTTATGATTTCTTTGTCTCCAAAGTGTGCAGAAGAAAAGTCATTCACTCCCACTTGTAGATTTGAATTAGTGGTATAGCTGGAAAAACTGCTAGTCTTCATGAATAATGCTACAGACCCTGAAGCTAAAACATCCCATCTTTCTTTCCTTGCCATCACCTCATCAACCATCCCTAATCACCCTTATCCAAAAAGAAAACCACTCGCCACATAACACACATCACTTAATGAATTCACAGTCTTCTACAAAATGTTGGAGTAATACAGAAGCAGGTTTGAGGTAAAACTACTCCTTGCACACAATCAATAAGCATTCATGCTTCACATAGTCTACACATTTTTTCCTGTCAAAGTAATGCATCTTTACACCTTTGATGTTTTACATGAATTGATTAATAAAATAAATAAATAACTAAAAAAGCCAAAACTTTTGACATCTCTCAAGGAAAGCAATATTGTTCAGCATATCAGAGGTCCAAATTTTAATTAATAATAATTAATTCAGGAATAACAATTCAAATAATTATTCTAATGATTAAAGAGAGTTAAATAAATTATGTACAAAGCATCTGAGTTTACGTCTTTTTATTATTTTTTACTGAATAAGTGGTTGTGATTTAGTATACGTATCTAATGCAGTAGATTGTCCATGCTTTTAACTCGGTTAGCTGGTTCCTTGAGTTTATTATCTGTTTCAAAGTTGAGGCAAGTGGAATGAGCAAAAAAATAAGCAACAACCTTTCTAGAAAAAACTATAATGTGATATGAAAAGGGAGCTACATGGAGAAGGCTTGGCTCAAATGAAGACTGGTAAAGAAAAACATAGAGAGCAAAAACCTCAACAGCACAGACTACATGGGACAGTGAAACAAGAAGCAAATCAAATACAACCCTAAATTTGATAGCCTCAAATCAGAACACACATTTTTTTCCAATTGATTATTTAATTGCTTTGTGATCTAAATTCCAGTATTTGTGAACACACTTCTAAAAGCCTCCTTTAAAAGGTTTGAGCTTCAAAGGGTGAGCCTACATTAAAAATGGGATGTGATCAGACTCATATGCATATAAAGGAATGTACTGTATATTATAAGATTCCCCACACTGGTAATTGGCACAAGAGAAAGCCAGGCAAAATATCTTTTTGAAAGATTTAGCGCCATTTACAATTACATACTAAACGAGTAAAATAGATGTAAATCAGCATCAAAGCACTATATACCGTAAATCAATATAATTTGCCATTGGATGAAAACATTAAAACTTATAGAACTACATCATGAACTTTAGCTTTTGACCAACTGAAGAAAATAAAGGGCTCTATTCTCCCATGTGCGTAAGTCCAAAAAGCTGCACAGCGGTGCTGTTTTTGGCTGTGTGCTATTCTCCCCCTGTATTTAAGTTAGTCACTGTGCGTCTTCATCCCAGTTATGCACTGTGGGTGAAGCAGCCCTGAAATGTGGGTGTTCCCATTCAAATCTGCCCTTGCGCGTATTCTCCGGTGTGCGTAAATCCTTTTCCTCTTACGCGCTTCTAACCCTGGAATAAGTGAAACGCCCCGATAAGGTAAAACATTATATTGCACTAGAAATATGGACTTAGTTACATTTGAAGCCACACGGACTCATGCGTCATGCAGCAGGAGCTGTGATCACTCAGCTGCTGCTGCCTCGATTAATTAAAACTCTGACAGATGCAGACTTCTGTCCATGTTGGTCACAGTGACTCAACTATTTTCATACTATGTCCAATGTAAAGTCACAGTTTGATCCACTACAGAGTGAAACAAGCTGTCATATGCAGATGCGGATGGACCACAAACTGTTCCCACACACATTTTAATGAGGCTCAGCTCAGGTCGGTTTAAACAATTTATATTTAAAACTGCGTATTATGGAAGCTAATAGTTCTGTTTCACTGCAAACATCCCTCTGTATTAAAGCAGGACGCTCTGCGACCAGGTTATTTCCTCATATCTCCAGCAACTAACTAAGTCACGCTTTACAGCAATAATGATGACGATGATCAAGGAGAGAGATTTTAACTGTGACTCGGACAGAATGCGGCCGATCCTCAGACACACTGCAATAATCTGATCAATGATCTGATCAAATCAACCTGTTATATTGTTTATCAATGAAGGCGTTTCAAATTAAAAGTGTACTTTATCATTTTCACAGATTTCAATGACATTTACAAGCATTGGGAAAACTCCATGTTCCGTGAATTTTAGCCAACCAAAAAAAATTCCATCACCTTCAGCCCGCCTTCATTCACACATACGCGCTTTTTGGTTCCTTATGCGCATTGGGTGTGTCAGCAGCCTGGACCGGAGAATACTCGTAGAAGAGAAGTGCGTAACTGCAAGTGCACAAAAAAAAGCGCTTGAGTCCAAAATGTCTAACATAGGAATGGCATTGCTAAACATTTCCCAATATTAGTATGTTCAAACCTAGCCATTTAGCAATGGTTAGCTGTTACTTATTTAGCTAAACAACTTATAAGGAGTAAAACATGACTGGTGCTCCAACTTTAACAGAGATCATTACAAAGCTACACACCATCTTTTGTCATAAAAATGTTCCCATTGTCGTTGAGCTCTAGGCCTGATGTTGCAACATCCCATTGCTGAGTGAAGTTTGAGCAGATTGTAGAAAGGATCAGAATTAATTTCTCTCAAGGCAGTAGTTCACCATCGTCCAATCAGCAGACTAATTTCAGGAGTGGTGCATGTTACCCGCTGGGTCAAGGAATTGATAGATCCATATGTGAAATTACCCATCTTTTTACGACCGAGTCACACTGCAGTGTCCACAGTGTTTTAGCAGTTACGCTATTTATATGGTTTTCTCAATTAAAATGCAAAGGTTGGGTCCTCGGTGACAGATCCAGTTGTAACTAATTCAAAATCAAAGTTAAGGACAGTATCTTTATCATTAAAATTACAAGTATAGTATAACTACCTCAAAAAGAGAAATAGGCCTATTTGTTGAAATGTTGAGAAAGGCACATTCTCAGGCTCAGTGTGATATGCTCTGAAGTAATAGATTGAGCTGTCGGAACAATGCAAAACACCCCTGCAAAGTGCCAATACTGGGCGATCCAATGTTTTCATTATGTGCACTAAAAGCCTGTTCTCACTTTAGAAATTTCAAAGGTGCCATAGCTTTTATCAGCATTTTACTCTACTGCCTGTTGAAGGTATTGGCACATAGTCTGAAGTCAACTTGCCTTCTGCCTGCGTCTGTATTGATTGGAAATAGCAAAGTGCTAGACCTCACCAGTCCTCATCTTTAACAGACTGCTCCATTGAGCATTTAAAATTAGTAATGTAACCTCTGGCAGGTTGGAAAGGTGTCTTGCACTCAAAACACTTAAGTGTTGAAAAATATATCATTCAAGTGAAAAAGGTCAATGTAAGTATACTTTTGGTTTTACAAAAGGAAAGCTTGAGAAATATTTCATCATGACTTCAGCCATTAAGTTCCTGCATAACTAGAGAAAGCACTGAACGTCCTAACTGGCAGTAGGTATGACGTTCACTGGAGAGAAGATTGAAACCTTCTCTGATACAGTTGAAGCTATAAAAAAAAAGGAAAAGAAAACAGCTAAAGAGCATAATGTGTGTGGTGTGGACTTGGTTGTGTGAGCTTTAAATTGCATTCCTCTATTCCTCTGGTTGTGGTAGTAATTCTACAACTGTCGTAATTCTACCTCCTACTACAGGATTTCACAATTACAATGATTTATTTCAGAAGATAGCTATATCTTATTGTCTTACTTTCTTAGGGGATTTTGCAACAAGAGAAGAAAGTATTACATGTGTTGCACCATCTGTATGATAATGTATTTCATTTGTGTAAGTTTCAAGCTGCTAAAGGTAGAAGGGTGCGCAATAATAAAATTCGCTTACATATGTGAATGTTTGTACAACTACAGCTGTCTCTCTATTGTGATTCCAAGACCGTTAAGAAACATGAAAAGCAAGAAACTAACCATTGCTTTTTTCTTAATAGGGGCCCCTGATTTTCTATATATACGGCCATTTTGAAGATTAGCATTAGCGATACGTCAGTCATACGCATCTCCGCTATACTCATCGCCAATAGAAAGTCTACGGTGAAATAGCATTTCAGTCCTTCGCTTTAGCGCATAGTTACAGTATGTGTCAGTCAGTTCCATAGACCATAGGCCTCATTTATCAACCTGCATGTAGAAGAGATGCTAAAATCTTCTGTAGTACTAGGGCTGGGCGAAAAATTCGAGTTTCGATTTGATTTTCGATTTTTCTTTTTTTTTATGCATCTAAAAATGACTGCAGACATCAGATATATTGTCAAAAGAGCAACTTTATTACTGTGATTGCCCTCAAGAGTAAAAATTCATAGAACAATCCCAAAATAAAAAGTAAATGAGGCTCTGTCATTCAACAACTTCAAGCTTTAAACCAGGTTTAAGCAAAAGTGCAACAGCAACTACACAGTAGCTTAAATTTTCTGATTAAGAAATCAGATAACTACATATGTTATAACATATAACATTACAATAAGAAAAAATAATAAACTCTTCCCTTAGCGTCTCAGCATAGTGTGAATAAAAAATTAAACATGCCTGTGGCACACATATAGCCTATTCAAAGGGTTAACAAACATAAACAAAGAGGTGGCTGGCTCACATTGGAACGTGAAAAAGTCCGAAAAAACTGTGGTGCGAAAAAAAAAAAAATAATAATAATAATAATAATTAAACTCGAATTTGCAAAATAAAAATCTTTTTTATCTACAAATTCGATTAATCGATTAAATCGATTTGTTGCCCAGCCCTATGTAGTACTGAAACAAAAAAATGTTTCTCGAAATGTCCAGACACCAATTGTACGCACACCAGTAAGTAATCTTGTGTTAATAAATACCAACTGTTCTAAAATACCATGTTCATTAGAGCTGTAATTGGGCCGAAAACATTAGGCCTGACGTGGCCCGAGCCCAACAGAATACGGTCCGAACCCAATGGAAGCCGATCTCACTTTAAGCTCGAACCCGTTACAACCCACAACTATAAAAATCAGTGGACGCACGTTGCACATGTGAAATCATCCGAGGCAAGTTTCTCAGCTTTATTTATACAGTAGCTACTTGTTCTACTTACAGCTTACAAGCTTTAATTACTATTACACCGTTTATACCGGTTTACTTCTGCTATAAAGCATGTTGTAACATTGCTGTAACACACACAACTCAGCGACCTGCTTCAAGAATGACGGAGTGCGCACCAAGCCTATGTGTAAAATGATAAAAATTAAGACCTGGTTCTACCGGGTTTGGGCAAAAATGTACAACTTTAATGCTCATGCATGTTAGGGTTTATTTGCAATGAGAAATGTCCCCAATTGACCATATATGGTTGAAGAAATCAGTTTAGGAAAGCGTGAATGGACTATTCCTTATCCAAAATCAGGGCAAAGAAAAGGAGTTTCACACCAAGATTAAGGTACTTGTACGAGAAGTACAAAGAAACCAGAAAATACTGTCTGGAACACTAAATGCAGGTGTGACCAACAAAAGAAAAAAAATGGCTTGGGAGAAAGTAATGACTGCAGGTAATTGTGTTGGATCAGAGGAAAAAGCAGTCTCAGAAATTAAAAGAAAGAAAAAAAAAATGGTTTGACGTCAAAGCCTGTGCATAAAAATGTCACACATGCATGGACACAAATTGTAACTACTTGAGGACAAGCAATGGTGCAGCTTTTACTTATGGATACCAGTATTGTCACAATCATATAGGAAACACAGCAGTACGTGGGATTATTTCTGAGACACAGACACTTGCAAACAGAACCAACTGTACCATCAACAAGTCTCACTGTAGGTAAAATAAAAAGCTTGGCCAAGGTGTTTTAAATACATTTATTTAGACAGTTTAATTTCTGAAAATCAAAATAAACGTGACTATAATGTGATGTTCTTTCAAAAACTCTGAGGCCTTCCGAAACCCTTTTGGTGCATCCAAGGGTGGGGCGAGGAGTGCTGACGGTGGCAGTGCAAAATCCATAAACAAAATAAAGGATCAACTGACAAACTTTGCAAATCAATGATCACTGGCACAGATTACTACATGCGCATCAAAAATGTTTAATAATTAAGTCTGAATTGTCTCAATTTTATAAGATAGCTAACAGGCAGACTTGCCTAAAATCACTGGATGATCCCCTGACTTGAGTGGGACAGGCTTGCATTAGACATTGTGTCTGATGGTTAGTTTGTAAAACAAGCCAAGATGATGTGGCACACTTTTTCAGGCTCATACTGAATGAAGTGCCCTGCCTGTCCTGGACAGCCATCAGTCTTTTGTGCATTAAATGACGCTTGGGCCCGGTTGGAGGGTCCTCTGGATTTCTACAGGGGTATATCCCAGATCGTCTATAGAGATCTTATAATAAACTGTACAAATCCCAGAAAATGAAATTCTTTTTTGTTCACATAGATGATTTCATTGTGTGATGATGCTTTCATTTAGGTACAATCTATTGCTCCAATTTTGGAACCCAGCAATAGCTTGAAATCATTGTTTAATTTTAGCTTGTTGGTGATGACTGTATGGGAGCTGGATGTAAGTTGGGGCCAGAGAAATAATTTCATCTAACACTGCGTGATTCTGCTTCATGCCGGCTGTAAAATGCCGCATGTCTCCAATCTCAGGCTGAAATTGCTCGGTGGCCAAAAATCCCAGGCTAGACGGGAGCTGGAAGTGCACTGGGAGGGCTTAAATGTGTTTAGTCTTTTGCGCCAACAAGGGTTTCAAATCATGGCATCAGTCATTAAGTATATTTTTGGGGAAGCAGTACCTACCTGCTGATTCTCTCTGAACAGATCAGCAATATTTTTTGAATACAGGTAGCATACACTTCTCTAAATCCCCCAATCATGCCCGATAAACCATGGCACGTCCATTTCAAGTATTCTTTTCAGGTTGTCTTTTATAACCTTTACACAAATCATTCAAATTGTCTACTGAATTATTAATTTTATTAATTGCAGGAAAATGTGACCTTGAAAATGTGTGTGCTGGAAAATGTGTCCTTAAATTTGTGCTCAGTGTCTTGGACAGTGAAAGGGCCTTCCTTTTGGGGTTGCACTGTAAACATTGGAATGTGTAACTGTTCTGTGAGGTCTTGAGCTATATGGCCATGGAGTCTTACAAGGTGAACAATGAATTTCTAACTCTGCCCACTCCTATGCTGTCGCCTCTAGCTGCTTTCCATTCTGGCTGCAGTTTAAGGTGGACATCAGCAGGAGAGATTTATATGTGACGTTACATTGGAGAGATGCATTTATGGTGAGATGCCTCAGAAAATGTAACTTCTGTGGACGCTTTGGTGTTATTTTGCCAGGAAAGTAGCTTAACCACTGTAAAGCTGTTTGATGTTGAAAAGAGCGACTCTAGTAACGCTGCTACTTATAACGGCACTACTAAGATTTATTTTTTTATAATGGTAAAAACATGTAAACTGGTTTGAGTTGGTGGCAGGAATCTTTATTTTACTGTGTGATCAACCAGGGATGACATGGACAGTTAAAACGCTCTGATAGGTAGGGCATTTTTTATTGTTTTTTGTACTAATGCACTAAAGTTCTATAACTGGAATATTCCAATGGAAATTTGGGATGCACCGAATATTTGGTGGCCAAATATATTGGGCCAAATATTGCAAAAAAAAGCCACATTCGGCCTTCGGTTTAGTGAGTTAAAAGGAAGGCCAAATAGAACCAGCAGCAGCAACTCTTCCTTTCCACACACAAACACAGCCAGACTCTCTCCTTTCCGCTTACCGCTCTCTGTCGTCCGTCACTGCGTAAGAGTTGGAAGCTGTCCAATTCCAAAACAGAGTCCGTTGTTAGCGCTGTGAGCCACGAATCCATTAACATACTATCGTTTCCTTCTTACACTACACCAGGTCTCGCTGCATAGGCTGGTGTAGCATTAGCACGGAGGGCTAACAGCTGATGTGTGAACAATGGCCGTCGCTCCAAGCAGTGACTCCCAACACAATCGGCAGCAGAAAAAGTAGTGCAGTTTGGGCAGCCAGTAGTGCAGTTTGCATTTACATATATGACAATAAGTATAATATATATTCTATATTAAACAGTGGTGTTGTTTTAGCTGTTAAATAGTTGGAGAGGGAGGAGTTCACATTCTAGGAGGCGTGTTAGGTGACGTCACCTGCCAATGTGGGCAAAATCCAACACACCCGTTTAAAGCTGACTTTTTACAAAATGTGGAATAACAACCTCGGGAGGAAACAGAACTTTTTCAACTTTTTCCCTCTGAATGAGGCTAAAGGGATGTATATCATTGTAGCAAAACAATTATAAAGTGATTTTTTCATCATACCTCCCCTTTAATGTACTTTAGTTTTTTTTTTTTGGAATGCATGTTTTGTTTTATTTGAAGGCCTAATATAAATTAAAAAAAACTTTGTTGTGCTTTTTTTGAAATGCAAAGGCTACTGGAATATTTAAAAAATGTCAGAATATTCAGTAAAAATTTACTTTATTTAAAAAACATGTCTAAAAATGTATTCAAGGCTATTTATGCACTATTAAAAAAATAGTGAAAAACGATTTTTGGTATTCGGCCAAGCGTTTACATTTTATTCGGCTTCGCCCACAAATTTTCATTTCGGTGCATCCCTAATGGAAATCAAGATAAATCAAAACAAGCAAGGGTTTTGGAGCCTAAGCAAATTATATCTTCTTTTAGCTCACTTGAAATGAAGCATTTTTGATATTTTGTAGCTTGATTCATTTGCTTAAAGGTTCAGAATGGTTTTCTATCAAGAAGCATTTCTGCATACCTTATGTGCAATAGAATACAGTTATTCTTGGCTTTATTTAATGGAAAATCATTGTGGTGATTCTCCTTTAAGCCTTATTATTAACAATACATTGCTGGAAAGAAAGCTGCTACTACCTGGTTATTTACCTTTGTTTCTGTCATACGCTTTAGAAATCTCTTCTGGTACTAATTACCATGCTTATCCACTATGATGCTTGGTTTAAACACTAGTAGATAATCCAGACCGTGTTTACATGTTCAGAGCAGCATTGTAATTATTTACATCTCAAGTCATTGTTTTATTTATTTATATTATGACAATATTTGCAGATTAATATATGTATTGCTTTTTAATAATGCAAGTGTATTAAACATACACAAATACATTGCACTATGTAACTTTTTAAGAATAGTGAATACCGAATACTGAATATCAAAGTTAAAGGGGACATATCATGCTAAATCCACTTTTTTAGCCCTTAAATGCATTTTTTTGTATATTTAGAGTGCTTAGAAGTACAGAGAAAATCAAATTAGTCTCTTCAGGTGCTCCGTTGATATCTTTATATTCTGTTTTGCTCATATTTTTCAATCTGTTTCAATTTTTCTATTCTCTATTACGTTTTTTGAACTATTACATCACAGTATTAGCAGCTGAACTGCCAAATTAGTACATCAACTCCAGGTCCAACACTTCGAGCAATCCGCCATTTTTATTTCTCGCTTTTATTTTGTAGTCCAAGCTCAAGGATGCCGAAGTTATGAGAGGGTAAGTCAAAATGTTCGGTTGTTGGATGTAGTAACCCACACGCTTCATTACAACGTCTCCCAGCATCAGAACCTTTTCGAAGTGCCTGGTTGAGTTTTATTTTTCACGAAAATGTACCCACATCTGTGGGTAAGGTCATTTTTGTGTGCGCGAAGCACTTCAAGGATGACTGCTTCAGCAACCTCCGCCAGTATAAAGAAGGATTTGAAGAAAGACTTTGTCTGATTGAGGGTTCAATTCCTTCTATCATTGGAGACGACGAACAGAGCACTTCGGTAAGCTGTAAATAACGCTAAAAAGTGTGATGATAAGACGTCCCTGTCATTGTTTTGTTAGCATTAGCAGTTGCACCGTCTTTATATGTTAGCGCTGTGTGCTCGTTTTAGATCCTTGATGATATGGCCTACGTGATTTAATTTAAGTTTAAAGTTTTCATTAGTCATTTCATTTTGCCGTTTTTGTCTTTGAAAAGACTGTATTAAAATGCATTTTGTGACGTTAGCTAGGCGCTAGCGTTAGCTCGGTGCTTGTGTTAGCTCACTTGTTAGGGTTCTGCAGGTTCATCATCTTCATTTTCATCTCGCTCCGCTGGGTCAGACTCTGGCTCGAACATGTAAGGCTGGATGGACAAGTCTTCTGTTGTTGACATTTTGTAAATAACCTCTGAATAAAAAGTTTATGCACTGCTACATAGCCGTATCTCTTCTATCAAACTACAAAAATGGCCGAGCAGGGTGGAGTTGAACCAAGTGTCACCTGAAGAGGGGGCGGGGTATGAAGTGTCTCATTTGCATTTAAAGAGACCGCACCAAAACGAGTTGCTCTCAGAAGCACATCAGAAAAGGGGTAGAAAAGGGGCCTGTGGAGCTATAATAATGAGGAATTCAGAGCCAAGCATTGCAATTTCGCTTTATATAGACCATAACTGTATGATTTATATGTAAAAAGGAAGGATTTAAAACCATGATACTGTATGTCCCCTTTAATGGAAATCTTTTTCTCGACTGCGTATGATTGAGAGGGATTTTCCTTATGATTTTAAATATTCTTATTGATTTTAAGCCGTTGAATGTTTTGTCATGTAAAGCACATTGAGTTGCCTTGTGTATGAAATGCGCTATACAAATAAATATGCCTTGCCTTACATGAGATTTATTTTGCATTGTAATGGCTCCAATATAGTATAACTTTTAAATAGCTTTAATTGCCCCCACAGAAAAACATCTTTGGAGCAATGGAGGGAGTATAAATTGAGTTACTGTCATTTGATTAGCTTATTGCTCTAACAAGCAGTTCAAAAGGTGTACTTACCAAAGTGACCAATACATGCAGTGTGTACAGAGGAGTTAACAACACAGAGAAGTGGGAATAGATGAACAGATGAAGCTAGTTTAGTGTAGAAAAAGTAGATATTGATTTGTTTCTGGCATTTACTATAATACTGAGTATTTTTAAATGTGAGACCCAGCGGTGAGCCGTGCTGCAATATTAATATTGTTTTTCTGCTCATAGATGTTCTGATAAATCACAAACAAACACAGTTTATACAAAGAAAGTTTTTGTCCTCTGTAAATACCATTCGCATTCCTAGTGGTATTGCAAAGAAAAAGAAAAACTGTATTTTATTCGCTGACCTTAACCACCTCACTGTCTGTGGAGCAGCACAAATGTAAAATACAACAATTTCAGTGTCGTTCGTGCCAAATCATCTAAAGTGTTCGATAGAGTGAGAAGTAACATTCGGAAACCTTATTCCCAACTCTGCCGAGGCCGCTGGTGAGCTGGTGGCCTACAGATGCGATAATGACTCAACATACTAGCTAAGGCTGGATAGCGGGCCACAGCTCAGGCAGCTTTTAATAATTGATGGCAGCCAAGGCTCCGGATTGGCCAGTAATTGCATTACAGGTCACTTCTCAATAGCAATTTGTGAAAGTTGCGGTGATGTGTGCCGGGTGGCAATCGATAGGCACTGTCCAGAGCGGCCACTCCAACAATGCACTCCTCCGCCCTCTCTGATGTTTTCTGACTGTAAAGGCACTGTTTCTGCTTGAAGATTATTATTTTTTTGTCAGTGTCGTAGGCAGCACCATGTTTTATAGTGCACAATACAGGTGAATTTAAACTAAAACAATATATTTATTTTACCTTTAGCTGAGGAGTGCTGCAGCAGAAATTAATCAACAGAATGAGCAGGCTTTTGTTACTTCAGTGGCCAGTGTTTGGCCTTAATATCTAATGGTATGTATTTGTTTTTCCAATTGGCTTATTTGTCCAAACATGTTGAGAAATTTTACTATATGTAGAACCTCTGATTTGATTATTATTATTGATAATAATAATAATAATAATAATAATTAGGGGTGTAACGATACACATAAATCACGGTTCAATACGTACCTTGGTTTTGAGGTCACGGTTCGGTTAATTTTCGGTACAGTATGGAACAAAATGCTTGTTTATTCGAAACTTTAGTAAACCAACAATGTATTTAACATCATACAGAATATGAAAATAAAGTTAAAAAATACGATACTTTCAAAGTGCTGCCTGGTAATAATATTCTCAAACAAAAAATACGTGAAATATTATAGAAATAAGCTCACAGCCTAACAGCTTTTAACAAACAAAAAGTAGAGCACAGTTCCAGCATGTAGCCCTTGGTTTAGACCTTCAGAAAAATGTACTTGTCCACATTGTCTGCAGTAAGTGCAGATCTGTGGCAGTTACAAATGCAAAACATAAGAATTATTTAAACTAATAAACAGCTTCTCTAAACTATCAGACTATTCCATTAACTGGTCAAAATCATCAATCCAATGCAAAACATAAATGTGCTTTATACTAAATGTAACTTTAGTAAACCAACAATGTATTTAACATTATACAGAATATCAAAATCAATTTTAAAAACAATAATATACTGTTGTAAAGTGCTGCCTGGTAATAATAATATTCACAAACAAAAGATACATAAAATATTATTTTTTAAAAATAAGCTCCTCACAGCTTAATAGCTTTTATCCGCTGCTATAAAGACTCTGATGGCAGTTGTTATAGCTTAGGCTGATATTCGCACTCGGGTGGTGTCGTTTCAACTGAGTTAGCATGTTCGTCGTGTTCCCGGAAACATACCCGATCTCAGCTGAACATTGTCGACGCACTGCCTTCGTTTTATCGTATCGTTTTTCTCCATTACAGTATTTCACCTGGAAGCCGCTAACCAAGCAGGAGACTTTAGCGACAGGGGAGGGTCCTCCAGCTCTGGTTTCTTGCTAGCGTGAGCCATGACGTACACGGGCTGCAGGCGGAAGTAAACACACGCAATTTCCGTTCCTTTCCGGAAACTCACCCGTGCACAACCCTGTACCCGAACCGGACGTCCTGTACCGAAACGGTTCAATACAAATACATGTATTGTTACACCCTTAATAATAGTGCATTGGATTTATATAGCGCCTTATTTTGGTGACTCAAAGCGCTTTACATGGCATTATTTTATCACTCTACACTTTGTGGTGGCACTTGGAATTCTCAGTGGTCTCCCATCCAACTACTAACCAGGCGCAGACCTGCTTAGCTTCACAGATCTAACGAGATCCGGCAATGACAGGCGGTTTGACCATTTTCTGTTTCAAATGATATTTAATAACAATATATTTAATAATTATTTAAATAATATTCCTATTGAGTTTGAAAGATCATATCCAGAGCAAGATGTTTCAACTACAGTTTTATTGTCTTTTTTTCCCTTTCCAAAATATCCTGTCATATCGTTATTGTGAACCCATTATCATCTATTTTATCATATCGTGAACTCAGCCTATCGTCCCACCCATAATATACTCTATTTACTAAGGATGTAACAGTTTTGTAAATACTGCGGTATCTCAGTTTAAAAATTCTCGCAATAATGCTGTGACATGTGACGATAAGAAACGAGAACTCAGAGTACTCCTGCCAATGTAAGTTTTTTTTCTGGTGCTTAGTGAATAGCAAACTACATCTCTCAATAGATTAGTGGTACATTTTGCAAAGTTTAAATCAGAAATGTGGATGCCTCTTGGTTTTGCGGTGAACAAACACGATTGACAAGAAAACATGACAGACATGCAAAGATCTGTGCGCAGACAGTGCCAGACCGCTATCGTCTGCAAGTCAGGGGCTACAAGTAATATAAGAAGCCCCTTGATTACCCATTCATACTCAACTGCCACAGCAGTGCTGGGTGTAAAGCAGCAAATGTCAAACTTTCCTGTACACAAACGGATAATTGACAGGGAATAGCTCGCACGATATACTTGAGTGCAACCTGGAGCAACAGGTAGTCGCTCCAGCCCTACTAAGTGATGAAGTAAGACAGTGCACGTGACATAGACTCTCTAGACGGGGACGACATTGGATTACAATTTGAAAGACACTAAACTCAAAATGATTGTTTTTATTCTTGTTGAAATACATGTTTACATTGTCAGGTAAAAGATGAAAGACACTAAACTGAACATTATTATTTTCCAGTTGTTATACTCCTGTATATTCCTGTAACATTTTTGGCACTTGAAAATACATGTTGGTAGTAGGGCTGCTTAAATATTCAAAATTTGATTATTACACCCAACAAATACAGAAGTAACATAATCGAGAAAAATTATTATTGAAAAAAAAAAAAAATATATATATATATATATATATATATATATATATATATATATATATATATATATATATATATATATATAAATGTTTTTTTAATTTAATTTTTTTTTTTTTTTTACATATGTTTTATTCGCTAAATAAAACAAACCCACTATTTTGGACATCTACAAATAATAAAGCTTGGCACACACATGTTATTAATACTAACTATGAGTTGTTTAATTCACACACATGCAAGCTCCTCCCCTTTGCCCCGCCCCTCTCATTGCCAAAGCTAGCCTGCAGGCCAACAAGAGGAAAGTTGTTGCTAGTGGTCTTGAAACATGGCAGGAGAAACGCAACAAAACACTTGGTAAACAAGTGGCAAGTCAAATTCTCTTCTATTAGTTTTTTTTAAAGAATATATTTAATGCATTTTTGGCCATAAAATAAATAACTTTTTGGTTGACAAATAATTGTTTGAATAATCGTGATTTCAATTATGACTAAAATAATCGTGATTATCATTTATTCTATAATTGTGCAGCCCTAGTTGGTAGTAATAAATATGATTAGAACATTTTAGCATTATGTTTGTGCTCAATTACAATAAGTGTGTTTATCCTGAACAGTCTTGGCACGTAATGTTCCCCACTATGGCCTTTTATCCAAGTCATCTTTTTGCTTTTCTTTTCTTTTTTGACAATAATATATCATGGGCTTAATACATACTTTACATTTTTGTCTCATGTCTGCACTACATGTAGTGCAATCTTTTTGCAACAACTATGCATGTTTTTCTGGAAAAAGGTGAGTAGGGAAATAAAAGGGTAAAGGGTTTAGGAAGGACAGAACAATTTATTCAGTTATACAAAGCAGAAGACCCTTCTGGTTTGTTTGACTACTAATTTGTACTAAACTTTGACTTTGTTGACTGTGTTGTACCTGCATGTTTTGGTCAAGTGGGTTTTGAGTCCGACTTTGAATCGTGAGAATGAGTTCATGTTCCGGAGATCCAGAGCTAGTGAGTTCCAGAGCCATGGTGGTAAGGCGGTCTGGGGGAGTAGACAGACGAATGGAGGAAGATGATTTGAGGGAGCAAGATGGAGTGTGGACGTGAATGAGATCAGTCAGGTAAGGGGGGGCAATGTGGTGAATGGCCTTAAAAGTTAGCGATACATATTGCAATGTATCGTTTTGTGATTTTCCAAAATATTGTGAACCGTGTATCGTTTTGTACCAAGCAATTCCACCCCTGTTAGATTTACAGGTATGTCCTGTAAAACTGCCCAAATCTAGACTGTTGTGCTATTGAATCTGTCACTCTATTGAATGACATCAGGACTTTTAAATGCAGAATAATGAAATACCCCTCCATGCCAGTAGGTGGCAGTAAGTAGCGTGATAAGGCTGCAAAATAGCTTGAATTGTGTCCCTTAGGTGTGATAAAAGTGATAAACACTCTATACTAAAACTTAGCAAATAGCAGTGGCACACATCTTAAACTAGCTTGAAATTGAAAGTTGTTTTTTTTACTATAGTACTGACATCATTATTGCCCTATGCAATTACAGTTTCATTAGTTTGTTTGTGTTTTGGTTTGTTTCATGGACGTTCTTTAACTTGTCTAAACTGCCCACAAAAAAAGAAACATGACTTGGATGGCTAAAACATAAATGAAAAAAAAACAAAGAGCCTCAGGTTTCTAAAGTTAAAATAGCACAATAAAGCATTATCCCAATGCACAAGTCGCAGAGTGCTTTACTTGCCACTTTATTGAAGGCTCTGAGCCCTTTTGGCTCTTTAGCTGCCATCAGTCTCATGGCAGTTATTTACTGTTTCTGACTTTTTTTCATTCTCTCTTACTCCCGTTGTTGATGTCTCACCTACTTTGACATGTAAACTATCACTTTGTCATTTCACTACATCTTGTGTTGATTCTTTAGTGTTTTTTCTCCCTCCCCCTTGTCTTTTTCCTCCCCCTGGTCCCCCTGCTTTGGCACAGGGAGGTGGAGCGGAGTGGAGTGGAGGAGACAGTAGATTTTGCATGCTCTAAATACAGCCTCTACGTGTGTGGGGTGCTGTCATCAAAGGAAAGCAGAGACCAAGGATGGTTTACTTTTTTTGTAATACCGTGGGGTTTGCGTGTATGTGTGCAGCTGTTTATGTTTAAATGTTTAAATAAGTATGCATTAATTCTCACAAGCATCAAAGATGCCCCCTCATATATCTCTGACCCTCCCCTCCTTTGTCATTGTCTTTATTTTAACATTATTTTGTCCGCATTGCCATCTTTTCGTATTTCACCCGTTATGTGGTGGCTTTCCTTGCCTGTCCATGTTGGTGTGGCTCACCTCTTGTGCATGTGCTTGCCGTTGTGTGACAGCATTGAGAAGTCACCAAAGAGGTAAATGATGATAGGCCATCCATCATGCTTTATGGACTCTGTATGGTGCTGCTGTGGAGAGTGGCTGCACTGTGCAGTAACTCAGAACATTCTGTCCCTCCATATAAGCGGGCAGGGGCTCTGCTGCACGTCTTTCTACTGCTGGGCAAGTGTTTATGTGTGTGACGTGCAGGAAAAGCGCTGGCCTGACTCACCCACTTAGGAGTTTCTTCATATGTGTTTGTAGTTCAATGTTTGTGAATGAATAAGAGGAGAAACAGAGAGTTTGTCTGTGCAGTGTCAGAATAAGGTCAATAACCTTTTATTAAAACCTGATATGTCACTATTGAGAGCTTCAACTTCAACCAGCAAACACAACATGTTGTATGTTTAGACTAGTGTATGTGTGTGCGCGCGTGCTTACGTGTGTGCGTGAGCAATAGCGAGGTTTCCACAGTATTCTGCATATTTTTATGCAATACTGTATATAAGAAAGGAACTTTTTATAGCTGATATCTACAGAGGTTTTGCATGACTCAGCTCGGTTCAGTTCTGTAGTCCCCTGCTTATCTGAGTCCGGATCGCGGTAGCAAGATCTTTTGCAAAGAAACCCAGATGGTCAGCTCCCCAGCTACTTCCACCAGCTCTTCTTTGGGGATACCAGGGTGTTCCCAGGCCAACCGAGAGATATAATCCCTCTAGCATCTCCTAGGACATCGCCGGAGTTCGCCTGCCAGCTGGCCAAGCACAGCACATCTCCCCGGGCAGGGATCCTTGATAGATACCTGAACTATCTCAACGTGCTCTTTTTGACATGGAAGAGCAGGGGCTGTACTCTGACTCTCCTGGATTAAACGAGCTCCCCATCCTATTTCTAACGCTGAGCCCAGACCAGAAAACTAATTTGCTACTTGCACTCGTGATCTGGTTCTTTCTGTTATTACCTATAGCTTATGAATGTAGGTGGCGGTTGGAATGTTTGTCGACCGATAAACACAAAGCTTCACCTTCTGGCTTAGCTCTCTCTTCACCACAGCTGACCAGTTGAGCATCTGCATCACTCCAGATGCCGCACAGATCCGCCGCTCAATCTCTTGCTTCATCCTCCCCTCACTCATGCACAAGTTCCTGAAATCGTTTAAGTCCTCCACTTGGCATAAGACCTCTCCCTTGAGCTGGAGCTCGCAATTCACTTTTTTTCCTATACTAAGAACAATGGCCTAGGTGCTGATCTTCATCCCAGCCACTTCACACTGTGCTTCAAACTGTCCCAGCAAGAGCTGGAGGTCATTGTTTGACTAAGCCAATAGAATAACATAATTTCCAAACAGCAGAGGTGCAATTCTCTAACCCCCAAACTTTATCTCCTCCACTCCCAGCTGCCTCAAGATATTCTGTCCATTAAAGTTATGAACAAAATCTGTGACAAAGGCCAGTCTTGGCAGAGTCTAACCCTCACTGGGAAAAGGCTTGACTTACAACAGGCTATGTGGACTTGACTCCCACTCTTTTGGTTCAGGGACTGAACAGCCCTTATTAACTGACCCTCTACCTCTGACTGAATGCCTCGGGGGACATAGTTGTAAGTCTTTTCCAAATCCACAAAACACATTGAGGCTGGTTGGGCAAAGTCCTGTGCCCCCTCCAGCACCCTTGCAATTATTCCCCTTCAATCTGAGGTTCTACTATTGACCGCACTCTTGGGTCAATAGTCGTGATGCAGAAGCCTGTGTGCAACACTTCCAGACTGTGATTGATAACATGAATATTTTTACAATTTTGTACTTGATAATAATAAGAGTAATTGTTCAGAAAAAGAGAGCTACTTTCTCCTTCAATAATGTGGACAAACTGCTGTGTTTCAGCAACTTACATTCAGCTGGCTGAATCATTTTCTGAACAGATTTTAGTGTTTAAGGTCCAAATCTATTCTGCAGTTCTCATATATTGACACAGCAATTTTGTAAACCTTTACGTTAAAGTCTTTGTGTACCTTATTTTAAAGAGTAACTAAACCCCTGCTTTCTGCTGACCTGCCACTAGGAAGGGAATTTAAAAAATGCCTTGCCTGCCACTCAGGCAGTACTGCGCTGTGTGCAGACAGACGGTAATACACACAATGATGTGTCTGTAGACACACACACAAATAGCGAGTTCATAAGCTGAGATTTGTCACTACAACCACAGGCACACACAATCACGACATAAAGCTCACACAGCCTTACAGACACCACTCAGGGGCAAACAGTCCTGCTCTCCCACCACCTCACGCACACAGCGATGAGAAGTACACTCACATCTGCACCCATGCAGAGACAGATGGGAATACACACATAGCATAGATGTGTCTGTAAATACACACATACCTTGATGAACCTTCTGATTAGACCAGAATCTGACCTTTATAGAAGCACAGAGACAAAAACATCACCACAACTGGGGGCTGTTTCACATGGAACATTAAACTCATTAAACTGTCAACTGATGCTCACTGAGAGCCTTGATTGGAGGAAACCCTCCTCCCTCCTCTCAGCTTTTATAGGTGGGGTGGGGCCAACAGTAAAAGTTAATGATGCAGGAGAATCTAAAGAATCCATTTCAGCCAATAGCAAAATTCAATTTTAAAAGATCAAATTTGAACTGAACTTGTTTAAATTATCTTTGGGCCCTAATTGATTTGATAAAAATAGGGACAGAAGTTGAGTTTAACAGATACAAAAAGAAAATGAATGCTAATCTGGGACAATTTATATTTGTTGCTCAAAAATTCCTGCCAATAGCTTTGAAGTTTTTTTTTTAACTTGTTTTTATACTTTGTTTATTCAGAGAAGCACAATATCAATTTTGACAAAACATGTTATATTTGAATCAGGAGCATTATAAGAAATCTGTTTAGTAATGTGTATTAATTACATTTACCCAGCCCTACCTTAAACTTCCAGCTAACCCACTACAAAAATGTTCACATCCTTCTATTGACATCCTCTCCCACATCTCCTTGGTACCTTTTTCTTTTCCTCCCCCTCTCCCTCTATCTTTCTCTTCAATAATATTGTCCTTCTTGCGAGCCCCTTCGCACTTTTCTTTTGTCACCTTTCCACATGAAAGAGCAATTGTTCAGAGTTCTTTCTCTTTCTCTTTCTTTGCCTTGTTGTCCCACCCTCCCTCTCTTTTCTACCACTCTCAGATCCAGTGGGAATCACACTGTCTGCACCAAATGTGCCACAAACTTGTCAGATGATGTTTGTTTTCCTCGCTGCTTCCACTGCCTCTTTTTTATCCTGTATGTGTGTTTTAATGCTGTCTACATATTTGACAAAGTGCAGTGACAAGCACTGCACTTGCACATCAACAGACGGGAAATTTGCTGCGTCATTAATGAAATAAGAATCCGTAGAGGGCAGGGGGGATTTCACATCATGGTAAATGTTAAACTAAAACCAGATTGAGTGAAAAGGTTTTTCTTGTAATAAGGTTTGTTTATTCAGATGGCTTGTTGGCATGTTTGTGAGGACTAAAGTAAACAATTTCTCCACTGAGGTTTTTCAAAACTTTACATAAAGAGTCTTTTGCTGAACTACAAAGAGGTTTAAGGCAATGAACAGCTGCAGTCCTGGCAGAAATAACAACCTTTCTACCCAAGAAAATAAAGCAATCTGGATTTATTTCCCTGAGGATAATATATGCCTGCTAATAAAAATAATGGTATGTGAGATTATACTCTCTAAAAAACAGATTAGACTTGTTATTAAGATAAAGTTTTCAAATTGCACACAGGATCCAAAACTTTGTTTGGCCATCACTTACTTAAGGTGTTACCTGCACTGCACTGCCAGCACACTCCCAGACATCAAACATCTCTACCCCCCACCTCACACTAAGCTGTAGCAGCTGCTCCCACATTTTCATGAATTTGACTTGTATTCTCTCTGACAGTTCACCCGATTGTCCAACACACACACACACACACACACACACACACACACACACACACACACACACACACACACTATTCACTTTATTGGGGTGACCAAAAGGTTGGGGGTTCAAAGTGTTCAAAGTGTCCTTGGGCAAGTCCCCAAATCCCAAGTTGCTCTCAAAGGTTGACCAGCGCCTTGTATGGCAGCTCTGTCACATTGGTTTGGATAAATGAGCCGATATTGAAAAGTGGTTTGTGACTGATTTGGTGGAAATCAAGTCCATTAACCATTTTATTTCAAATTAATATGTTGAAAAGTGGTTGGATTCCATTATTTAGTCTAACAATTAAAAATAACCAAACAACTGACGACGATTGTGAAAGTGTTTCTTTGATATTTTTATTTACATCTTTGTAATTTGAGGCATTCGGTTTTAAAATTCATCCTCCATCCCCCTTTTCAGCCTATCCCGGCTGTTATCAGGTGCCAGACGGAGGTACACCATGGATAAGGCGCCAATCCATTGCAAAGCAACATCCACACAAAAAACCACTCACATTCCCATTCGCTCCTACAGGCATCGTTGTTTTTGGGAGGAAACTGGACACAACCCACGCAAGCATAAAACCACAGAGAAAGGACTCGTGTCCATCCCAAGGATTGAATCCAGAACCTTCTTGCTGTGAGGCAGATGTACTAACTACTACACCACCATGCACCCAGAATATCACATATGAATGAAGTCATGTATCAGCAATTCCAAACAACAAAGAAATAATCATACTTGTTTCTACTTTCTAACAAGAGATTTTCATCTTATTTTGTCCACATATTCACCCCCCAAAAAATAAATGCAATATAGTTTCAACACAACGTTGTTTTAACTAAAATTTTGACAAAATTGACAAATCCATCTTTCCTTTCCAAAAAAGGAATTTAAAAAGCACACAGTGCTCTTTAGTTCAGGATATCTTTCATGATATATTGTGGTCAAGTACTACCAGTGTTGGAAGTACCACGTTACAAAAGTAACGCAATTACAGTAATGTATTATTTTTTGCTGTAACGCAGTAATTTAATGCATTACTTAAAACATTTCGGTAGTATTATACCCGTTACAAATATCAGTAACGTGTGTTATACTGCATTTTACCTGAGATGTGAAAAACAGCACCAGTAACTTGAAGAAACACCTGAACCAGCGCCATGCTAACGCACGGATCAGACTGCCCCGCCCAACAGGGTAAGGATTTGCCTCCAAGTGCATCTCATCCCATTGACTTTGCATGTAATCTGGTTTGCGTGTGCCGCGGAGGACGCGTCCGGTGCGGGAAAGAGTCAGATGAAGCAGCAGAAATTAAGTTTCTCTCGGTCTGCCGTGCTACTTGAACCAAAAATAATGAGGAGACTGCTGGCAGAATATGTGGTGGAGGATATGCAGCCTCTGTCAACAGTGGAATCGCTGGTGTAGTGTAAAATAACCATACCGTGAAAGTTTCCTACGGTCGACAATTGGCATGCGCACCTGGTGAGCTGCGCAGGGCGTATGGCTGAGACTGAGGCTCATACAGATCAGATTCCTGCTCTTAAATGTGCGGTGTAGAAGTTTTTGGTTTAGAAGTGATTCTTGTAGAGACATTCACAGTAGAAATGCAGCTAGCTTGCAGCTAAAAACAACAGCAGAGCTGACCGAAGCCACCGCCATTACTTTGACTGGTGGTCATGTTATCTCGTGACTGGTTTGTATTGAGCGCTCATATAAGATAGCGTCACAATTTTACTGGTCGTCATGTCAGCAGCAGTAAAAAGCAGCACACTAAAAAAAGAGAATGAAAGAATAGAAACAAAAAGAAAGATTGTGCGTCTTGTCATGTCATTGTTTCTAGCACTATTGTGTTTCATATGAATAGGCCGAGACTTTAAATATGTTTAAATATTTACGATATCTTTATCATAACTGATCAGATTTGAACTTTGCTTGCTTTTGTGATTCTGACAGTCTTTGTTACTTATTATGCCATGAGCCATCACTGTGCCTATTATATTAAGTTGTTAGTAGCCTACACAGTCATTATGTTATACCACATCACCCTCCACTGGATATATAATCAGCTGCAATAAACTATATTTTAGTATTTTAGAATGCTAGTCATACTTCTGCGGTTATTTTGGTGAAAGTAACTCATTACAATTCAGAGACAGTAATATTGTAATGTAACTAATTACTTTTAAATGACAGTAACTACTACTAATATGTAATGTATTACATTTTGTAAGTAACTTGCCCAACACTGAGTACTACACCCAGAAACCTATTTCAAAGACGCTAATGAGGGCTTAGCGATTGATAAATACAGTGATTAATTTATTCATAACTGAATTTTATCATACAAACCAATAGTTTGTTAATTTCACCTACATCAAAAATTGTTGCAGTGTAGCCATGCTGTTGCTGCAGCTGTTTACTAACGCTTTCAGGTCATAATCTGGCTTTCATGTGCAGCTAAAAGCAGAGATAAAAGTAACGTTGCAAGATGGCTCACTCCTCAGCAAATCTACTCCACAACACGGCAACTTCACCACATGGACGGTGAAAACACAACAATTGTCCACAATCAAATTTGTCGCCGATGAACTTTGCCATCAATTATTGTCGACAAATCATTGCTGCCTTAATAAATATGAATTATTTTTTGATGCACAAAAATTCCTTAAATGATAATATAACTGCAGTAGAAGGGTAGAAAAGTAGAGCTTTTAAAAGTTCTTGTGTACTGACAACTATTTTAAAGATTGAACAAAATTAGAATGACTACAAAAAAGTACAGTGAAAGAGCATCTGAGCAAAAAGGACAATAAGAGCCATGTCTGCCAAGAAGCAATCCCCACGTTGTAAGGACGTCTCAAAACTCATCCCGAACTTTGGCAAGACTTTGCACCTGCACCAGCATCCTTTATGAATGTCACTCTCTGAGAGGAAAATGATTACATTGCAAAGAAGATGGGCTGAACAGGCGAGGGTGGGAGATAGAAAGAAAAGAAAAATCACTTTGATGGATTATGCCCCTCTTGGGACAACCTTGTAATGCTTTAGGACAGGAGACTTGCTCACCCAGATTCTCTGTTACATTGGTTGGTAATTTTCTTTTTTCTTCAATCTCTTTTTGTCATCCCAGACGTGCACTGGCTGCGACAACTGAGCCGGCGGTGATATCTAATGATACCGCTTGCAGGAACTAATTACTACCAGTGATTAAAAGAGGAGACGTGGCTTCTTCCACGCATGCTGTCTTTGCATGGGGGAGCTTTTTAATTGCCTTTGCCAAATAAATGATGGCCAAAGATGCATGGACCCAGGATCTTTAATGGAGTCTTAGTGCTTTGTGGCAAAGAGCGAATACTTCAGGGCCCTTAGCGTTCCCCAAACACAGATGGTGCTGCCTGTTCACAACCAGTTGTGCTGTTGTTGATCGGAGCGTTAAGGGCACCTGTGAAATTAAACAGACAAATGAATTCCCTACTGGCTGCAAAATAGAATATTAGCATAGCATGAAATATGGCTAAACCAGTGCATGTATTACTGATGTAAATGCCAAAGGGCAGCACATTTTAATGTAGTTAGAGGTCTGGGCCTGCTGAGATTGTAAAAAAAAAAAAGCAAATATAAGGCTATAGTAACTGTGTAATAATGGCTTGCATGTTAGAGAGGTGGTACTTGTGCACATTTGTTAGCCCTTAATCACATCTTAAACCTAATTAATAATCCAGTTCTTCTGAAAGATTGTCTTTGGCAAAGATCCAGGCTAGCCAATAATGCACCACATCTTCCTACATAGTAAAGTACTTAGTTTGACAGAGCTCTGCAGGATCACTTTGGTGGCTATTTCACATACACTTCTTACTCCCTAACAACCTCCATGAATAGTTTTCATCACGCATAGTAAAAATTAGCCTGTCTGCTTCTTTACCTTAGAACATTTCAAGTTACAATCATTCTTGTCTTTAAACGCATAGACACTTGCAATAATAACATGCATTTAAACAGTATTTCCAGCATTTCCTTTGAAAATAGCAAACTAGTGTTTGGAGTTTCAGCAGATGGTCTGACCTAAACATGAGGTGCTAAACTAGATCTATAAAGTGGGTCCAAAGTTGGCTCCAACCGTGAGAAAGTGAAAGTAAAAGTGACGGTGGAAACATTTATTAAAGTGATCTGTTATGTTGCAGAACTGCTACAGTTACAATTAAAACCAAATTCATATGGTGCTCGATCAACTAAAACTGAAAAAACATGCATAGATTTTACCCAAGCAATTAAAAGAGGCAATTTTCAAAATGATGATTAACATCATTGTAGTAACAGAGCATGGGATGATGATCTTTGTTTTAGGTACTTTGTTTAATGGGCATTTGAGCGATTTTGAAAGGGCTTCGGTTGCACGTTCAGGGAGACTGTAATGACAGAATTCGTAAGAACACCTATTTATGATGGTAGTTATGAACAGTTATTGTGACAAATTCTGTGGCCTGACAAAATGATGACGAAATGATGACTCCAGTGACCTAATTCTGCATTCCAGTCAACTCGAAACTACATTTCCACATTCAAAATTCCAATCTCCAAATTCAAAGCATTCCAGAAGCAGCAAGTTAAAATATAACTCAAAAACATGGCTGACTGACTGGAATAGTATTTACAATAAAGGCAATATTGTTTGTGTGATTAAAACTGTGATTATTCATAATAAAATGTTTCTATTAGCCCAAAAAAGGCAACATTATGTAGCGCATTTCAGCAACAAGGCATTCAAAGGGAATCTTGTAAGGCCTTCAAACATGACACAGGGCACAAAATAAACAATATTGATAATAATAATAATAATAATAAAAATACAGTCTTCACTACTGTGTTCCACAATAGTAATAAGTTAACTGTAATTGCAGTGAATAATGTATACTATTTGCCAATGTTGGATTTAAAAATGCTTTTAATCAATGGTTTGCCACTGACATGGTTCTGCATGGGTGTCATCATTGTTGTGTGACTTCAGGCAACTGATTCTCAAAGAAGTTGGGGTACTTATTTAATCTTGACTTTAACAAATTGGAGCCAAGTCCTGTCTTCTGAGTTGTCTGTAACAAAGCATAAGTTTGTTTTGACTTTTTTAAACTATTGAGCTTTAATATAAACTATAATTCTACTCTTCAGTGTTTTTCATTTTTTTTTCTACAGTGTGAGCACAGCTTGATTTGCTGCATTGACAGCAGGCTGACTACTTTCTCATCACTCACATAGGGTACATATTGATAAGGCTGAATGACTCCTTTAATGCAGAATGTCTATCTGCAATACATGCTTGGATTCACTTGCATCCGAGTATAAAAGATAAACATTTTCAAAGTGTAACCACTTTTCCAGGAATCAAACTTTTATGTCGGTCATGTGGCTTTTGAGCTGAAACACGCCGAGAGAGCGACAACCACCACTGGCATCACAGACATAGTGCTGGGATATCAGCAAACCCAAAACTGCATGCTATGTGAAAGAATTATAGATTAGCAAGAATCACTGATTACCTGACAAACTAATAACATTTGGCAATTTCATTACCGGATAGCAGCAGGATTTTTTTTCTTATGCTGCGTTTACACCGGTGTGCAAAACCTTCCTTAGGATCTAAAAAAAATTTCTCCATATTCACTTCCTATGCGCGTCTGAAGCAAATATAAGACCGCCGCCCACCAGACTCCCTTTCTTTTCACCATCAACTATGGAGGACCCCAGTAAAATGTATGCTGTTTACCTTCTTTGGAAGGGGAAGAGCCGTCAAAACGTTTGACGCTGGCGTTCCTGAATTCACCAAGTTAACCAGCGACACATCCAACTCGGTTAGTTTCACTGCCTGCTTCAGGAGCCGCGCCTGGATGATGACCGCTTTCAGCAGTACCTGCGGATGACCAGTGCCCAACTACACAACCTGCTGGGTCTGATTGGCCCACGGAAAACTTTTTTTGATCCAGCGTAAGGTTTCGCGCGGACGCTTCACAAAAAATTATGTGTGGTGTGAACGCAGCATTAGACTGAAATGGTGTTATAATCATAAGATGTGAAAAATGGTGACATAGGATTTTAAAGATACCTAATAAACACTGAATTATTTAAGTAATTGTAAGTCACAATAGTTATTAAAGTGTAACTAAACCCCAAACCTGCTGAATACATTTGTATTTGATTGATCCTAGTCCCACTCTTCACATTTCAGTAAAAGTATATTAAATTTACATATTTAGTTGTAAAATGTCAGAGTGACTGCCCTCTAAGGGTTGAATGCCGGCTATTAGAATTGAATTTAACTTTTGGCTGTGACAGATTATTGTTACCATCGTGTGTCACTAACTTTCACGGTTGGCCACGGCCCTCCTATAAAAGCTGGGAGAAGGGAGGAGGGTTTCCTCCAATCACAGACCTCTGTGAGCGTTGATTCACAGCCCCAATGCGGAACTCCTTTCTCCGTTGTTCAGCTGTGCTCCGCAGCGGTGATGTTTTTGACTCTGTGCTTCTATAAAGAGCAGATTATGTGCCAATCAGAGGGTTCATCAAGCCATGTGTGTATCCCCATCTGTCTCTGTGTGTGCGTCAAAGTGCATGTACTTTTTGTCGCTGAGTGTATCTTTTTGGTTTATGTGTGTGCTATATACACTATAGAACTCAGGGGTAAACAGCCGCTGAGTTCTATAGTGTCTGTAAAGCTGTGTGTGAGCTTCACGTCGTGATTGTGTGGGCCTGTGATACATCTCAGCTGTGAACTCACTGTGCACCTCTGACCAGCAGCCTGACTGGGTGTCTTACTGCTCCAGGAGAAACGCCCCTAATTAAGGCATTTTTTTGAATTTCCTCCTTTGTGGTAGGTCAGCAGAAAGCAGGGGTTTAGTTACTCTTTAATTATTATTTTCAGTATTTACATGTTTCCAAATATAGAAACTAATAAAAGGAATGATTTTTGTTTTTCCTCATGAATTACAGTGGTGAAAATACGAGATGGCTTAAAACACTGTTACTGTGGATCATAGCCAGTTACCATTCACCTCTCCCGTCAGACATGCAGGTTCATCTTAACTCATCAGTACCAGCCATTTTCAGATTTTCTACCCCCCTCAGTGCCAGCCGTTTTTGAGCTATTTGACTGATTTTAAAGACCCACAGAATATTTTCTACTATGACTATCAGAAATCTGACACCAGATTCTGAAAGATTTAAGCCTCTACTTTCATCGTTTCGTTCTTTTGTAATCAGCCGTTGAGTAGAGAAAGTTTTACACAAATCACAAATCTTCAGTTTCGGAGCAAAAAGCTGAGAAAACAGCCTTTTTCTAAAAAACCCTGTCAGTGACTTTAAAGCTATTTTTTTTTTTTTGCTTTAGTGACAACTCTAACTTCTGAATATTGTTTCCTTATATAAAACAAAACAAAAAAAAATACACTGAGACCAGGGTTTTGATGGCAAAATTATTGTTATTTTGCTATCTAGGTCAGAGCTGAATGGATTTCTTACGGTATTTTGGCGTTCCTCCAAGTTTTTTTTATATCGTTTTATCTCACCATTGCCACACTCTCCATGAGTTCCGCACATGCTCTGGTCGAGTATGCTGCTGGGAACGTCAACTCTCGTGCGTAGCGCCATTTTCTGTCTTGTAAACGCCTTTCCTCCTCTCCCTCTTAGCTCTGCTGAGCACGGATGATCTCTCATTAAAAGGTGCTGCTCCCTCTTTCATGTCACCTATTATTTTGCTATCTGGCTCACAGGCTGGGGGTATTTTGGACCACCCCCCCATCCTCCCGACATGCTGCGATGACCCGTTTGGCCCTGTTAGTTGATGGTTTCATCTCACCATCGCAACATTATCAATAATCTACTCATGTCCACACATGTTCTGTGTTAGTATGTGGTGCTGTGAACTGCTGGATATGTCACAATATCACTTCATAGGGCCATAATCTCACTCATTCCTGTTTCTTCCTCCTTTGCTGAGTAGCATCAGTGGCTAATCTCTCATCTGAAGGTGTACTGCTGCCATCTTCAGGGCACAGTTGGTCACTACAACACTCCACAGCTTAGATATTGATGAGGGACCTCCGCCAGGGTGTTTTCTAATAATCCCTGTGAAAAAATGCAAATGACGAGTTATCTTGTCAATGGCACTGAGCGTTTGGATTTGAAATGACGAGTTATCTCGTCAATGGCACTGAGTGAGTTAATAAGCCACGGCCCTAAATAATGAGTTTGATCCAGCTGAAGGAAGTGGCCGCAGTCCTGAGTGCAAAAGTGCCCTGCCTCTCTTTTTGAGAGAACACCCCTTATGTCCACACCTTGAATAATTAGATAACTCTGCAGTATAGTGTGCTATACTGCGCTGCCCAAAATAGGGACCTATTAAAAAAGAAAACAGAGACTAGCGCATGAAATCAATGTGTGAGCTAAAAAGAACATAGAGAGAGTATAATTAGACTCACTCTGGGTTTGGACATAAATATCGATATCACCTAATTTAGCGCCATGAAGAAAGTAGTGCTCACTCTGGAGTTTTAACCCATGGAAAAAACTTTTTACCTGACAATTTACTAGCTAACCAATGCTCCGATCAAATGCTAACCTTCACAGCTTGAGTGACTGTTTCTGCACAAAGGTGGCTGTATTTATGTCATCGTTTAGGGATACGACTTCATTCTCAAGGCTGTCTTGTGGGTTTTCAACTTCCCAGTGTACTTAACACACCCTGATTATGAGCTACTGGGACAAAGAGACATATAACATAGATTGTTAACAGATTTTTTTTCTATAGCTGTATCTGCCCAAATGCACCCCATAAGCAAAAAGGGAGACAAATAATAATGGCTAAATGTTTTCCTAATTGATTCTCCACTCCTTATTCCCCATAATCCCTCACCTCTAGTAGATGGACGGCTGAGCACTACTCCGCCTCGTGCTTTTCATGGTTTGTTCGTGTCCATAATTGTCTTTAGGGTTTCCAGGACAGCGATATACAATTTCTTTTGTTGTGAGCCAGGCACAGGCAGTGGCGCTGGTGAATCAATAGCAATTTAACAGGGAGTTATAGGCAGGATATATGCACACACTGGACTGTGTGAATACAGTAGGAGTCTGGTGTGTTTACTCAATGACTGCTGAGTCAACAATAATGACACAGCATTTCTTTTCCTTCTTGTGCTCCCCCAAACCATCTCCCCCTCTCTCCCTCTTTGGGATTTCTATGTAATTTTTCTTCCCTTGATCTCATTACATCATGACTTAGGGCTGCATTCATTAAAGTTTAACAGTACAGTGCAATCCAAAGTTACTTGCTGTGAATAGCCCAGACCTTGTTTCTTTGTCTGGGGGCTCACTCTGTCCTCGCTGACTTCACTCCTTTATGCCTTTAAATTTTCCTGTGTAGCAGCGTAAAGGAAAAGACGCTGACGCTGATGGAAGTCCAGATGTTGATACTGGCACTTGAGTCTCGACAGAAACGCTGCTTTGTTCTTTGATTAAACTTTGGTAGAGTTGTTTTCCTTCTCTTCTGCATAACCTGAACTGGCATTGTTTGTTCTGCATGTGAGTGGAAAAAGGGTTATCTTGATTGTTTTGCTAAGGTTTGTGAAATAGAAAATCCCCTTTCACCACTGGAACGACATAACCTGACTCATCAACAGGGTTGTGTTTTAAAGGCAGCCTTACACAACGCGGCGCTCGGAGCAAAACGATTGCAAATAAATCTCTGTAAAAGGAGGCTGACAGAGTGGCTGGCTTTGTGCAGTCACTACCCTAGTGTTGTTTCAGTGTCCTCTGCTCTTTTAGGTTCCTCATAACTTACAGCACAATCATTGTTTTTGCAAGAAATTAGAAACAATGACACACTTTTCTGAAAACCTACTCCGAGTTCTCAATTTTAATTATTTCCACGTTGTGCTCTTTCCCTTTTTGTTGGGCCCATAGGTCATAACTGTCACAAGAATGTGCAAGTCTTAATTAGTATTAACAAATGCTTGTCAACCAATGCTCATCTAATTAATTTCCAAAAGCGTTTGACCTATATGATTTTATATATTTATTAATTTTCTCCTTCTGATTCTTCTTCCGTCCAATTATATGGAATCAACTGCCAGTGTTTGGGGAGCAGACAGACACGTATCTAGTTGTAAATCATTAGATGTCATCTTTGTACAACACAAAATGTGTATGGTGATGAATTATTGATGGGATCCTGGAGATAACAGTTGCGCTCTAATTGCATGTCATCATTACCAGCCAACTCCAGTCTCCATGTCCCCTTAATGTGATTACACACTCATAATGTTCCTGTTATTAGACTAGTAATATTCACAATAGTAAAGCCCATCAATTGGCATTATGTTGGTCCACAGCATACATGTAGTATTTTTCACAATTAAAGTTGCAGCTTAGCTTTATTTTTTTTTTATGTGGTCTTTGTGGCATTTCTTTGGTTTTAGGGTTCTCTGTAATGGTTGAAATTTTTAAATGAAAAAAAGCTTTTTGAAGCATGACCATTATAAGATGCACCGTGAAGGTCATTCTTCTTTTGTTAAGGTATTTTTTCATGTTCTTTAGCCTTGCTTTTATTTAATTTATTCTTCTTGATTTTTGTATAAAAACTTCATTGGGTTTTGATGATAACCGATGAGAATACATTTGTTGCGTTATTTACAAAAAATGTATTTGATCCCCAGGTCTTATGTTTGAAAGCATGCTGTAGAAAGATGAAACTGATTCTCCTTTGCCTCAGCCTCAGTTACAACAGTACAGAATGTGAACTGAACATTTGAGACCCTAAGTACTCTGACATCAGAGTTAATTTGAAGAATACTTTGTGGTTTTTTTTCACAATTTCATGTTAGAGTGTGTTTGTGATTTTGAGTAATCAATCAGTTCCTCCATGTTAATGGAGGAACAGATTCATGATTTGTAATTGAATGAAAACGATATCGCACAAAAGCAAATTTTTATTGTTTAACGGCCCCAATGTTTGTGCGTTACCCCGGTCCTCCTCCATCCAGATCCATTTTTTCCTGCCAACATTTTCACCACTAGTTTTTCAGCAGCTGGCACACCACTGTACCATGGGAACCATTGCTTCAGTATTTCCCTACATTATAGTATTCCCATTCCCCGTGCTCTTCAGCAGTCTTTAATTCTTTTTTGTCTCAGTCTTCACTTGTTTTTGTCTGCTGAAAATGTTCTCATCTTCTTGTCAGATCTCTTATTTCACTTCGAACCCCCTCCTGCTCCGTTCCCTGTCTACATCTATCTCCCTTCTTTTCCATATCTCCCCACCTTTACCCGAGCATCCCTTCCTCCCCCCTCAGTTTTATTATCATCTCTCGCTGCATTTTTTTCACCCTCACTTTTGCTGCCTCCTCTAACTCGTTGCCAATGAGCACTCTCACTCCTTATGCTCTAAACTCCTGCTCTCTCTCTCTCTCTCTCTCTCTCTCTCTCTCCCTCTCTCCATGTTCCTCTGAGGCATGTTTAATTAAGCGTAGGGCTATGTGTCAGAGAAAGAGGGAGAGACTATTGCTATCAAGAGTACAGGGCTAGACTAAGCAGAGTCTCCTCATCTCCTCCTCTCCTTTTTTTGTCTCCTCCTCCTCTCCCTTTGGCCCGGGCCAGCCATAATTACCCTGCTCATTAGCAAAGGGAAGAGGTTGGGAGAGAGGGGCTGCCAGTAGGGAAGCTAAGGAGCAGGGGAGGACAGGTGAGAAGGCAGGTACAACACCTTAGGTGGTACTTCTGGGTTTTGCATGTAGAAAATCTTGAAATCAGAATATCACAGAAGTTAAATAACACAGTGTCTTCTTGACTCATTTTGCATGATAGGAAGCTTTCAATGCACTGTCACATCACGTATTGCATAAACATTCAGCAATGTGTTTCTGTGCACATGTTGAACCACTTAAAGCTCCTCTAAAGTTAAAGTTTGAGATATTTGAGAGGTGTGCACTCACACACAGGTGTGTGTCGGAATGGTAACCATGGCTACAAACAAACGGCCAGAGGACCAATCATGGGCCCTTAAAATATCTGTTCATCCCACTGGAACAAAAAATTATAAAACTCAGGGTGCTTTCACACTGATTTAGTTCCGGGCAGCTGATCATTTTATCGCCCTGGTTTGGCTCGGTTTGCTTTCAGAGCACAATTTCTGATCTGCACCAAGTAGTCTCTGGTGCCCTCAAGCTAACCACTTGAAGTTAATGGAAATTGAGACTTCTCTCTAGGCAGAAAAACAGAAACCCAAAGAAGAGGCTTGATCGAGTTCTTTTAAAACATTCAACAATGGAGGAGCTACAAGTTGATCACCCACAATGCCGTGCGCTTCACATCATCTCCCATACTTCCTATTTTTAGTCCGCTCCGAGCGCACTTGTGTTCTCAGCGCACGTAATCGGTCTAAGCTTTGATTGGAAATGCTCTGAGACAGGCAGAAAGTATTGCTTTAGAATTTGCATCTTTGATCCGCTATAGACTTCGTTTGCGTGTTCACACCGCCAAAACGTGGTGGACTATCTGGGCAAATGAATCCTAAAGTGTTTTAACCTCTCTAGGATCGGTCAGTGTGAATACACCCTGAGGGAGAAAGCATTTTGTTTCACTGTGTAAGAGCATGATGGTCCACTGATAACGTTTTGATCTTTACTGTATTTGAATTTCTGTATTTCACTGTGTGGAGTTTGCATGTTTTCTCTGTTCAGACCTCCTCCTACAGTGCACAAACAGCGTTAGCTTCAGTCCTACTTGCACTATTTTTAGCTGATATATATTCCAGCAGGACCATACAAAATGTAACTGAGTTTACATTAAGATTTAATAAATGTTGTGACTGAAAGTACGTTATAAACATATGTTTAATGCTGTCCTTTTCAATTGCATCAACTTACATACAGTACATGTGTCATTGTGACCACTACTCTTTGACCTCAAGACCTTTAGTGCCTGAAAATTAGATTTTCCTTTGTGCCTGTTGGTGGCAGTAGATTTCAAATTATATCGGCAATGTTTGAATTTTGATTTGTTTGACCACGTGCCACTGTCCTTTTTCCAAAGCATTGTGTGACATGGCTCACAAAAGGTTTAAAAACACAGGTTTGAATCTTAGCTTTGGAGGAAGTGGTCACCTTTCTCATTATTTAAGGGCATTGCCAAAATCTACATTGTGCTACAGAGCAACCCTGCCTGATGTCTGCTGTGTGATGCATAGACCTTACATGGCCACTCTCCTGTTTGTCCAGGCAAAGCTCCAAGAGAGCAGGTTCACTTGGCCAATGTGTTGAGAGCTCTTTGGCTAAGAGAAGATCCAGGAGTTTCTCGTCATTCAGACTCTTACAGATCAGTTTTCTCTGTTGTGTCATTCATGAACTGTGACAGGTAAAAAAGTTCAATTCTAACTCCAACATCAACTCCTTTTCAAATGGAGCTGAAGATAGCCTCACTCAGTTTTTTCATGTGCCTTTCGTTTATCTGGTGGAAGATCTCTGTTCCCCTTTTCTTCTCTCTACCCTTTTTCTTTTGATTTTTCATTTAGTGCCATACATGGATCACCTCCTGTCCGCCACACCTCTCTCTGCTATCTACTTTTTCTTCTGAGTCCTTAACGCCACTTTCCAACTACCTCCTTGTTCTACTCGATGCCGTTTTTGTCATGTGCAGCCTTTATTAAAGCACTCTGGATAAAATGAGTCTCATAATAATGGCAAGTAAAATAACTCTCAGCTCTTGTCAGTTTTCAATTCTCTGCAGAGGCAAAACAGATTGGATTTTATTCCTCCAGTTGTGCTGAATACTTTTTCTCCTGTAAGCTACACTTTAGTCGAACTCTTTGATGTGAAGCAGTGCTTCAAGGAGCTGGTTTGCTTTCAAAGACATTTTTATCTTATAAAACAACAATATTTTTTCTGTCTCATTGCCAGAAGTTACTCTACTGTGACTCACTCCTTAAACTCGTAATGTCCAGTTGTTAAAACGGCCAAAAAAGCAAAGAATTGCTGACGTAATCATTTTGTGTTTTCAGAAACTCAAAATGTGTGATTGGACAAGTATACCAATGTAACTGCAGTTGATGCAATAAAACGGTTCACTTGTGACACAAGTTCGATCTATGAGCACATAGTCAGAAACAAAACTGATCTTTATTGAATACCAATACAGAGAGTACAGCCATCTGAGTGGGCCTGTATACTTTGTATTGCTCCAGGGCAGTGGTTCTCAAATGAGTGTGTTACTGCAGTAAAATATCCTCAGTCTTTTTATGTAAACTTCGTGTTTTGATCATGTTTAGGGAGAAATAATACAGAAAACGATCAAATCAGATGCATTGTGTGGAGTGTGATTATCAAAAAGAACATTTAGGCATCAAATCATTAACATCAGACACTGTTACGCAGGTGATCCGGTCAACAAAACTATAGCTTAAATGCTATCCATGAAGAATAAAGGAATAATTTATGAAACAAAATCACTCAGAGGGGCAAATTCACTAAGATCTGAAATAAAGTTAAACGAACATTTTGCTCGTTCAACGTGGAGAGGTGAGTGCAGAGAAGCACAAAATGACATTTGAAGAAGTTAAATTGGAGGCTGTTGTTTAAAAATATTGTGAAAAATCCCCTTTTGCTGTCTTTTGAGATAACTTCAGTGTCAACCGGCACACAAAATGAAAAACCGTTTAAAAGTTTGTGATGTCACAAGTTGAATCGGGAAAGAAAATCCCCTCCCCTCCGCGGATAACTCCGCTCATGGACTCCACCCCCAACCTGATGAAAACTTTTGCAAAAGTCTGCCATTGTTTTTCTTGCTAGCGAAGGAGTGATGGTGCTTTCACACCGAATGCATCTGTATTGACTGCAGTCACTTTAATCGCCCGTGATGAGTCGCTTGAACATAGTGGTGCTTTTTGGTCACTTCATCACTTCATCGCTCCTGTGACGGGATGACCAGGTTTGTATGTGTGTGTGTGTGTGTGTGTGTGTGTGTGTGTGTGTGTGTGTGTGTGTGTGTGTGTGTGTGTGTGTGTGTGTGTGTGCGTGCGTGCGTGCGTGTTATGGGACGGATCTGGATAAGCATCTGGATAAGCATAATGCTTTTTTCCGTCGCCCTTTCCGGCATGAAAAAGGACAAAAAAAGGACAAAAAAAACCAAAAAAACAATGATGTGATTTTGCTCTGAATGTCAAATGAATTTCTGTGAATGCGACCATGTCGGAAATGAACTGAATATAATTCTTTGTTTTTTTTGTTGTTTGTTTTGTGCACCAACTACCAAGACAAATTCCTTGTACTGTCCTTAAACTGTACATGGCCATTAAAAACATTTCTGATTTCTGATTCTGATTAACAGACAGATGGATGGATGATGGAGAGACAAACACTGGTGAAAATATTACCACCTAGGCAGAAGTAACAAATTTAAAAAAAATACTGCAACAATCCTGCCTATATTTGTACTGGTTAGCAGTCAGTGCTAAATGCATCAGATGCATGTTGACTGCATTAAATTCAGAAACAAGCATAAAACTACAAATCAACAATTAATTACATAATTGGCCACAATATTTTCTTTGTTGTGATAGTTGATAGTTGGAAAAAATAAAGTAAACATATTGAACTCAAAAAGTATGTATTATTGGCAGAGAAATGGGTAGGCATAGGAAGCTGGTTCATATTGACAAGGCTCAAATTGTGATGGCAAGACAACCATTGGTAGGTCAGAACATTTCCAAAAGTGCTGTCTGTGTATAGTAATGAGTAGGGGGCGACATGGAGGTATATTTGGACTCCTGTCCCATCGCTCTCCTATCTTTGGAAAAAAACTCCCACTTACATGCTGCTGATTTGTTTTTCGCTCTCATCTGATCCCACTACCATTGTTTCCCTTAATCAAAACATGCACTCGTATTTAAAGCTTGGCTGCTGTGACAGGCAAAATATGTGACTTTTTGTATTAGAGTGGAAATTTGAAATGCAATGAAAACAGCACACTATTGAGATTCCACAAAAAAAACTTAAACCTCTCTCTTTAGTGCAGAGAAGGTAGACGCTTTCTCTGATGGCAGTGGAGCCCTTTCAGTGGGGTAATGGCCCCTAAAGTTTCAGAAATCATTCAAGGAACACAACAACAGTCTTGAAGGGCTGACTTTGCTTCCAAATTCTTCTTAACTTAATCAAGCATCTGTGGAATGTGATGGGATGGACAAACAAGTTGAATGTGGCCGTAAATAGACGTTCCTATGTAAGTTTATCCAAAAACTTTGGCTGATCTGTTTATTTTCTGCAATCTTGAGACTGCCAGCCCTCTTCCTCTGTAAACACAGCATGTGAGAGAGAAAGATTGGGACATACAGTTTTTAAGGTCTTTTTTGAACCCACCAAAAGTGTTTTTTGTTTTCTCTTGGACGAAAGTATTAGCACTATTCAGGAAGGTGCTTTTACAATATATAAATGTTGAAGTGCAAAACATTACTTTGTTGAAAAAAATGCATCTTTGTCTGCCCAATGAGGTACACTGTGAGCATAGTGCTCTTCATCTTTTTGGAATGTTAAGCTGAAGATAGATAACTCTTGAATTAGATGTTACTCACCGGTCCTCAGGCCTAAAGCCCTGTCATAGCATCATGAAGTCAGCTTGGATTACATAAAACGATGGTCGAAATCCACTGAATAGTAATTCTAGGAGGATGCACTTTGGCATGTGCTTTGAAAGCTATTTACATCTCAGAATTATTGTTTTTTCAAAAAAAAACTACTGGCTTATTCATTATGTATAGTTGGTTACTGTTTACATCAACTATGTGCTTTTATGTGGTTTTTGAGGCTTTGGTGTTTTTGTTTGTTTTTGTGCGCAAAAATTTCATACATAATATGAATATTTGGAAAAACTGCTCTCTGTGAAATGTATAACAATGATAGTATTATATGCAGAACTATCAGTGCATGCAACACAGTTGAGCTCTCAGGTTTGGTGTTGTTGAAGCCAAAGTGGGCGTTCCTCATCTGAGTCCGGCCGAAATCGCAGTGTTTTTTCAACCATTGTGATTTTGATTAGAAGAATTTGGCTGCGGTCAACACCATTAGATCATCTCAAATGTAATTTGAGATTGTTGGCCCGAGTTGAGGAGCTGATGCTGTCCAAGATCTGATTGGTCTCTTTAACCCCTTTAAGTAGGCAGAAGTATTTTGAGTCACACACACACAACACACGCACTCGTACACAATAAAATAGGGTACCTGTGTGATGGCAGGAGCAAAACAACACAGAAAAGAACGTATCTTGACATTTTAGAGGCGACTAAAATGCTTTTGTGTCTCTGAAACGCACTGACTAAACGTATAGGGTATTTCTTTGTCCATTTAAGGCACTGGAGCAGTGTTTTATCTAGTGCGTCACTACATTGTGTCACTTCCCAGTTGATCCATAACTTTTCATTTAATCTACAAAACCTGACAGAATCATGCCAGTGGCCTTGAAATTCAAGATAACACAAGTGTTCTCAGTGTGTGCTCAGCAACAGCCTCGACTCTCTTCCAGCACTTCTCATAGCAGGGTGTCAGCATATGCCGCAGGGGGCCTACAGAGGTCTGAGTCTGGCTGTGTCATCCTGTGCAAGTGGCAGGCTTTCACCACATGGGCCGCCTTTATCAGATTATACTTTGGCCCTCCTCAGGTTTATAATTACATTTGCCTGATGCTGTGTATTTAAGAATATAACAGCCTCTGTCTCCATGGCCCTCCCCTATATTATTTCCCTGCATCCTCCTGGGGCTTTGGAAGCAGACCAGTACCAGCCCTAGGGTAAGATGCTGTCATGACAACCTTGAGGCAAGTGCTTAGGAGAAAATAGAAAGACCTTAAATAGTAATACTGCCACCACTTTAACTGTTGCATATTTGTTTGATTCTTTTCTTTGTGTTTTATTCTGACTCATGTTTGATTTCTTTGCCTTTGTTTTCATTCCTTAAATGAGTTTTATTATGTTAGGAAATCTCATATAAGACATGGAAAGCATCTCAACACTAAAACACCTTCTGGACTACTAAGCACGACACATCCTTTACAGTTCAATGGTACTACCATATTTAAATGACTGTGCAGAGATTTGATGCACATTACAACCACTGGCTATACTGCAGAAAAGAGCAATAAGGATAATTTATATCACTGGCTACAGAGAGCACACACATTATTTCATAAATTCTTAAAATCAAAAACACTGATATTCACTGATCTGGGTCATTTTAAAACAGCACAAATCATTTACAGAGGAACAATTTACTCCCAGGAAATATTATTTTTTCAAAGAGAGGGGGATTTAATTTTAGAGAGAAAAAGGTTTAAAAGATTTTTGTGCTCGCAGAATTTAAAAACTTTTTATGTTTTTATATGTGGTGTAAAACTGTGGAACAGACTGATGGGGTGCAGAAGCAATGTTCAAACATGAACAAGTTCAAACAGCGGTACAACCATATGGGGTTCACGAGGTGCAGTTAAGAAGAAGGGTATGATGAACACTAATGGTATTACACATTTATTATTTATCCATTTTGTTTTATTTTTTATTGTTTGCACATGCACCGATGCTTGCTAACCATGTTTAGGAATCAGTAATACACAGGAAAATGACCTGTCCATTGTAAGATGGTTAGACGGTTGGTGCACAGTTATAACAGCTACGCTTAGCAATGAAAGAATGGATAGAAGCAATACTCTCCATTTACCCAATGACATCATATAGGAAAGATATAGATGTTCATCTGATGGACTGACCTACTGTCAGCTGATGAAACCTGTGTCAGGCACTCTTTGTATCCAGAGACCAATGAATTCATTCATTCATTCATGCACACTAGAACATGCAGCATGTGTGCTGCTATACACAAAGTGTGTGCTGTGACATTATATAGGCTATATAAAATAAAAATAATGGTTCATTAAAGCCATCAGAGCAATCTTTGCACCCTCATCCCCATCTGTGGGAGTAAGTAGGAAATTGAGGCGGACTATGCGAATAGAAACATGTCTTTGCTATAGTAATGTGATAGTTGTGTTAGGTAGGCTTAGGACAGGGGTCTGCATCCTTTACTCTCATAGGAGCCATTTTGCTTCATCTCACCTGGATTAAAGTCCGTCCGGAGCCGAAAAAATACCTTCTCAATGAAGACAATACAGTGTATTACATTCTATACGGTTAAAATTACATAGAAAATTGTTTGATTTAATTTGTTTTGATTTTTATTGTTCATGTAAATGGAAACTATAACTATTTAAAATTAAGTTAAATAAATTAACATCAAGAAATAACAAAAAAACAGTATCTTAAAATTCTTACGCATCTCACTTTACATGAACACACTGTTACATAAAGAATTTTTTTTTTTAGTTAATGTATTTGAAAGGCTACAAAAAGAAACTTGAATTTCATAACACATGATCATGTGATCAACACATGCTAATTGCTCATTTCTTGCCACACATAAAACATGCATATTTAACCTGCACATTGGTGGTTAAATGAATCTGTTCCCACACAATTAAAATCTCTATTTTCTTCCAGAATAGTGTTTTTGTTGGTTTAGTTATCTTACCAGGGATTTAAAATTTAAGGTTAGTCACAGGTGCAGGAAAGTTGATGGTCTGTAGATGTTGCAGGAGGTGAAGTAGGAAGGTGCTGAGTCATTGCACAACGTGATTTATTTTAGGTCAACATCTTGATTTTATTTGTCATTAATCATTAATAGCCTCTATATACAGTATATATATATATATATATATATATATATATATATATATATATATATATATATATATATATATATATATAAAATATATATTTATTTCATTGCAAAAGAGTCAAAGGCTCCAGAGCCGCGGGTTGCAGACCCCTGGGTTAGGGTCAGGACACATTATTCATGCTAATGACAGGTGTCATTTAATATTAATGACAGCCTAATGTCAGTCTTATGTATAAAACTTCAAGTAAAGTGTTACTGAATAATTGTCTATTCCTCCATAGAATGTAACGTGAGAAGCTCTGACGACTTTCTCCATGTTTGCGATTGGTTAAACGCTGCAAACAACGACCCTTTTATGTGTTGATAAACAGCAGATAAGTAGTGATATTGTTTCAATTGTTTTAAGTGTTTTCAATTGCTGTTTTGTTTTTGTTCTTTTTGTTTTGTATTACTCTCACATATTAGGGGTACAGTACAAATCAACCCTGACACATGTTCTCTGTCTTCCTTTGTTTTTGTGTCTTCAGCCAATTACGTAGTAGTAGACGTGTTTGACGTGACTGCACTCCACAGCCAGTGTGAGTTAGCAGTTAACTCGAAGCAGCCTGACTGCACAGGGTTGGGGTTAAGGTTAGACCTCCAACTAAGTCTGATTTAGGATGATGACAAGGCTTTCAGTATAAGGAATTCGTTTCGACTTAACTTCTACTAATCACAAATTACTGCCTCTTTTCCGGTCCTAATCCAGCTGCCTTCAGAGGAAAGCTGGGCCAAGGAGAAACCTAGCTCCTGCCAAGTCCCCACCCCTCTCTACTACAAGATGCTTATAAATCGGCATCCTCACAGATAGGTCAAGGTTTTGATTTGGCCATGACCTCTGTTCATAAATCTGAATGACGTAGAGGCCTTGGTTAAAAGGCTTGCTGGATCAACTCTCAGAAGGGACATCCCTAGCTGACTTCCATTGTCTTTCTCTTATATCACCGCCTTGTGTCCCTTTTTTAATCCTCAGTACTGTGCCAAGTCTCCTCAGTCTGTAGTCTGAAAAGAGAAGGAGAAAAAGAGTCAGAGAGAGAGAGAGGAGAGGGAGGGATGGCAGAGGGGTGAAATGGGCATTCAATAAATCAATATGTTTAGCGCCACTAAGCTTGGGTAAGCTCACTCTCTCTCAAAGCTGAACGTGCATGTGCACTGACACACATATACACTCACTTACCATGCCGGAAAATTTCTTCCAACACAAACAAACAAATGAAGGCCCTGGACAAAATGTCCTTTGCCAAGAGACATTTTGTTGTTTTCGGGACTTTCTCCTTCTTCTCCTTCTATTTTCTGTTCTGGATCATTAAGCTATTGATTTTTATTTCAGCGGGTAAGTGGTGGTGGGGACCCCCTGGGAAACAGCTGAAAACCTCAACAGAGTGGCCCCAGCAGGAGTTTCTCCAGTTGTGACAGGCTGTTCCCAAGGGCAAGTGGACCCTCTTAACTCTGCAGGGGAGGAACTATCGCATGAAATCCATCATCCTGCCTCGGCATTCCCAAGCAGTGTTTCATTGGAGTATTAACTAGATTATGTATAGATTTTCATTCTTGCTATGTGTCTTTGTAACCACTGGAAGTACAAATTTGGACAATTAATCATGAATTTAAATCCCGGTCCTCACGGAAAGACTTTGAGGTGTACAAACAATCTGCTCTCTTTATAGATTTTTGAGCATGTATAAAGTTTGCAGGAGTATTTGCTTTCCTATCACATTATCCAATATTTCTAGTCCATGGGAGGGGAGTGAGAGAAGAGGAGAGAGCAGAAGAGATACTGTGAGATACAGTAGCAGTTTTGGCAGAGCAAGATTCAGTTGGCCAATAGCCAGAAAGATATTAGAGTCAGATATATAGTAACCCAGATGGATGCACTCAGCCTAAAGAGGCTGACATATTGGCTAGGGCTGTCATAAGAATGACATAATACCAATTCTGACAGGTAATGAAAATAAAGACTTCTCCACTGCAGAGTTGCATAACAGCCTTAACTTTTTCCCATACAACATAAAATATTATGGCTGACATATGGCGGCGGTGGTGTGCAGAAGCAGAGAGTCGCTGGTTAAGATCGGCTGTGGGTCATCACTGTAGGCCCATGAGCAAGGGCCTTAACCCCAACTGTTCCCTTGGTGCTTAACTATAGCTACCCACTGCTACTCAGGGATTGGTTAAATACAAAAAACATTTCATTTTTGAATTTGGAGGTCCTCATCCAACCTCCTTTCAGTTAAAAATCTTTATTTTAGCATAACCACAGAATGCAAAGGCTACTCCATTGTGGTTTTGGTAATGCATTCTTCTACATTTCATTCAAATGCATCTCAGTGATGTGCCCTAAACTGTTCTGTTCTCTCCCGATGCAGTGATACATTTCCAAAGTTGTTTCTCATAGAGTGCTAAATTGTGCGTTTTAATGTCTGAAATAATATATGAACATTTTTATGGGCTCTAAATCTATATGATACTAGCTTATGCTAACAAATACAATTAATACTTACATAAGGTGAGCTAATATTTAGTTAATAGCGAGAAGCAGACACATAAAAAAAAAATAGTTTCTTTTCTTTTTAAAATTAGCCTGTTTAGTTTTGTTTGCTTTCATTGTAGACAATATTAGATTTGTTTTTGTTCCCAAATTGTTTTGTAAAACAATAAAGGAGATAGTTAGACTACAGTACTGATGTATCATTGACACCAGAAGCAAGATGTTAACAGCCTAAATACATGTTCTTTACTTGTTTCTCCTTGAAGCTGAATGTTAAACACATTCAATGTAGATTAGTATGGGTCCTAAAATGTTATTGGGAGTTAGTCCTAAAATTAACTGGCAACAGAATTCAAAAATAGACCCAAAAAAAATGTATGCATTTCATCAGTGTTTCATAAAAGGTTAAATCGACTTGACTTTCATCATCACTTAAGTAATCCTAAAGCGCTTTACCTAGTCAGCCATATTCATCCATTCACACCCGCACAGTAATAGCGACAGGGCTGCCATGCAAAGTGCTAATCCTCAATTGTGAGCCACACTGGGTTCAGTGATTTGCCCAAGGACACTTCAAAATATTTCACTGGGGTTGAACCCCTAATCCCTTGATCAGATGACAACCCCTTCATTACCTGAGCCCTGTTGCCCCAGATAATGAATACGAATAAATGGAAGGTTGGAGGAAGGCAAGAGTTTCAGCTTTGTTTTTGTTCCTCACTTGCAGATGAGTGATTTTTAGTTGAGGTAGGGGGAGAAACAGTTTTTACAGTTTCAATTTAAAGGAGTTTTTCTTATAATAATATTGAAACTGCATATGCTCCCCTCTTTCTCCTTGACTTCTGCAGTGAATTTTGTGTTGCTCTATCTCTGCTTCTTAGAACTCTCTTATAAGCTCAGTTTCTCAACAAACTTTCTGTCTTTCTTTCTCTCTCCCCTCAACCTCAATGGAAACCCTGCTTATTTTGAGCTATAAATGAAACCAGGGCAGAAGGATTTAAATGAAGGCAAATATAGACACAAAAATAACATTACAGATTTTTTTTCTACATGTGTTTGCCAACAATCTATAAGTAAATGCAAACCTAAATATCTGTCCCATACAGTGTGTCATGTCCGGTGCATATTTTGGACTTTTTAGTATGTAGGATTGAGAAAACGTTCACATTACCCACCTCGGCTTAGCAAGAAGCCCACAGAGCTGTATTACTGACAAAGTCCCTGTTGTTTCTTTGGCTGAGTAGAACGAGCAAGTAAGACTTTATCAGTTCATCCTCTTCCTTTCTTTAAGTCTCACTGGATTTTCTATAACCAATCAGCCACAGGGCATGGAATTAGTGATGATATGTGACTTACTGTATATTCAATTTTTGGGCTTTATTTGCTTCCCCAAATCTGGTAGTAATCCAATACTTATAAAGAATGTAAAAGCCACCTATTAATCACAACCCCATCACCCTTCCCCAAAAACCTTTACACAACCCTGTCCACAGACTGGGGGGGGGGTAAAAGGCACAGAGTACCCAGAGCCGAAGGCAAGGGGGGGGAGTCTATTTCATATATATGTACGAAAATATATTTTAAACATTATTAGATTATTTGTATTGGAATGAAAATGGCCCTGTGAGAAAATAAGCTGGTTGTTAAGCACAGTTTTGCACTAAAACAATTATTCATGCTGCATCTGGCCTTAACTACCACCCCCTTTAAGTGCAAATAGTACGACCCACATGTGCTGCTGCTGAGCTGTGGATGTGACGAGGAGCGGGAGATGCACAGATAGACAGCAGCATGGTTTTCCTCAAAAGAGAAAAGTCAGGTCAAAAACGCAAAAAAAAAAAGAAAGAAAGAAAGAAAGAAAGAAAGGAGAGGGAGAGAAGTTGAAATCAGGGAAATCTGCTGCTTACTCAATTTTTCAGAGGTGAGCTTAAAAACTCACATCTTGTTTTAGGCAATATAGTATTTTTGTTTGAATTGCACTGTTGCGTATTTAAATGCTGGAACATTCCTTTTGCATGTCAAATCTTAATTGGAAATACATTTATTAATATATAATATTGATATATACAGTATATATATATATATAGATATATATTATATAAATATATTATTATTTTGAAGAGTAAATGTTGCTGCCACCAATTATTAAGTATGTGGCCAGAGTATCCCCATGATTCTAATCATTCTATCTTTACCTTTTTATTAACCTTTGTACACATTTGCTTTGTGTGTGTGTTAGTCATACCCCCCTCCCCCTCCAAAATAGCTGCCCCTAATTTGTAGCAAAAATATGTCACAAACACAATATTCAATAAACCACTAAAATATAGTTGAACAGATTTATAAAATACTTACAGTAGGGGCCCAACAAAATGGTTTGTACCCAGGGCCCAACATGTGGTGCTACGCCCCTGCCCGCACACACAGCCGACAGGGGAGGTTTTCTATTAAGAGACTACTGGCTGGCATACATTCAGCTGTGTTCGCTGCTTGTTAAGGAAGTGTTTCAGTAATACACACACTATTAAAGAGGAAACTGTCATAAATACAGTTAAAGCACATCTTAGTGTGCTAATGTGTTAACTTGGTAACACTGTTTATGTTCCCTCATCAACTGTTGCTGCAGAAGTGTGGAGCCGGCTGACCCCTCACAGAGTTTAAAAAGCATTGTTAGGGCGAGACTCTCACTACTCTAACTCTAAAGTGTTTCTGTCCATGTCCCTCTGGTAGAGTCTTCATAGCACGGCTGCTGGATTCTAATTGTCCTCTTTTCATCCTCACCACTCATTTAACAGCAGCTTTCTATAAGTCAATTTGGTTGATTTACAAATCTCAGATCATTTGTTTTAAAGATTATGAAAAATAATTTGATTGTATACTGCAGATCCATTCAGAACTGATGACAACATTATGCCTTGTATTAACACACTGGATGGATGGATGGATGGATGGATGGATGGATGGATGGATGGATGGATGGTGTAGGGGAAAGACACTGAAGCACATGCAGCTATTGTTAGAGTTTTGAGATCCTCTCGTATTCAGTACCTGAGATTGCATACACAGACAGTCAGAGGTTTTGCTTTGCTGAATCAATCAATGAATTTATTACAGATGAACAGAAAATGAATCAACAGCAATATCAAGTCAATAGGATATTACAAACACTCAGCTAAAACACAGCTGTGGGCCTCAGGGTGGACTCAGTCCTGGGCCTCGAACGTAGTTTTCTCAGCATTTTTATTCTATTTGTTAGTGTTTCTCCTCTCTTGGCTGCACATGGCTGTAGCATGTGTGTTCTTTTGTTATGTTACGTACAACATTTATGATTGACATACACAAATTATATAGGTCAAAGCACACTTTTCAAAGGTTTATATCTAACAGTATTATTTTAATTAGAAGATGTTTTACATTTACAAATCAAACAATCAGTTTTTATTGTAGCTGATGTAAATCAATACAAATGATGTTCAAGATTATTGATTTATTCATTATTATTATTTATTATTTGGGGTCTATTGTGTCTGCTTTATTTGACGTATTAGGTA